>NW_024068050.1:0-140000 GCF_009389715.1 Phoenix dactylifera | reverse complement strand
TGGCTTTCCACAGCATCTTGAATCATCTCAATCAGAGCTTGGATGAAAAAGTTATGCTTAAATTACAAAACAATATCGAAACTGTCCAAAATCATCCAATTAGCTTCGTTTTGTACTTAACGCTTCCATTTGCATCCTAAATCAAAATATAAGAATAATGAGTACATTTAGGCACAAAATAAGTATAAAAGACTAAACATTAAGAAAGAAAAATATGACATTTTGCATTCTCATCAGCGGTACAAGGCCAGGCTGGTTGTAAAAGGATTTCAGCAGAGAGCAGGTATCGACTTCACGGAGATCTTTTCTCCTGTAGTCAAGATGAGTTCTATTCGGGCGGTGCTGAGCATGGTGGCAGAAGAGGATCTTCACTTAGAGCAGCTTGATGTGAAGACAGCTTTTCTTCACGGAGATCTCGATGAGGAGATATATATGCAGCAGCCGGAGGGATACATTGCAGCTGGCACGGGTGACTTGGTTTGCAAATTGAAGAAAAGCCTCTATGGTTTGAAACCGGCACCCAGGCAATGGTATCTCAAGTTCGATAGTTACATGCTTGAGATAGGATACAGGAGATGTCAGGAGGATCACTGTTGCTACTTCCGGGACTTTGGTACATCTTACATTATCTTGCTATTGTATGTTGATGACATGTTAGTTGCAGGAGCTAGCATGCATGAGATTGCAAAATTGAAGCTGAAGCTGTCAAGAAAATTTGCAATGAAGGATCTAGGAGCAGCGAAACAGATCCTTGGGATGCGGATCAGCAGAGATAGGTCTAAACATATCCTCAGACTATCTCAGGCGGAGTACATCAGCCGAGTACTCAAGAGATTCTGCATGGAGGGTGCCAAATCTGTTGGCACACCACAAGGTGCCCACTTAAAGCTTTCAAAAGGACAAAGTCTGAAGACGCGGGTGGAGGAGCTCAATATGTCAAAATTCCCGTATGCATCGGCGGTGGGGAGCTTGATGTACGCTATGGTGTGTACAAGACCAGACATTGCTCAAGCAGTGGGAGTTGTGAGTCGCTTTATGAGCTGCCCAGGCTTGGAGCATTGGCGCGCGGTCAAATGGATACTGAGGTATCTGAAAGGCACGGAGCACATGTCATTGTGCTATGGAGGTTCTGAGATCCAGTTACAGGGCTTTGTGGACTCAGACATGGCAGGGGACTTGGACGGCAGGAGAAGCACGACAGGGTACTTGTTCACCTTGGGCAGTGGAGCCGTCAGTTGGATTTCCAGGTTGCAACCAATTGTTGCATTGTCGACTACGGAGGCGGAGTATGTGGCAGCCACAGAGGCGTGCAAGGAACTAATATGGCTTCAGGGCTTGATGAAGGAGCTTGGGAAGGAGCAGAAGGATTGCATGTTATATTCAGATAGTCAAAGTGCAATTCATCTGGCAAAGAATTTAGCTTTCCATTCAAGGACGAAGCATATTGACATACGGTACCACTTCGTGAGGTCATTGCTCGAGCAGGGACTCGTCAAGTTGGAGAAGATTCATACAAGTCATAATCCTGCAGATATGTTGACGAAGGTCGTCACGGTGGAGAAGCTGAGGAGTTGTTCAGCTTCTGCTGGTCTTCATGCTTGAAGACGTTGAGGAGGCATTGTACCTATTTCACTAGGATGATTTAGTTTCAGTAGGAGCACAGAGGAGAGCCAAGTAACAAGAGGATATACCCAAGGTCTCCAAGTGGGAGATTGTTGGGGTATGTGGAGACCTTTGGTGATGAAGAGAATGGAAGGAAAATCAATTCTGCATAGTTTTCTGTCTGGCGGACTGTCG
Organism: Phoenix dactylifera; assembly: GCF_009389715.1. Taxonomy (NCBI): domain Eukaryota; kingdom Viridiplantae; phylum Streptophyta; class Magnoliopsida; order Arecales; family Arecaceae; genus Phoenix; species Phoenix dactylifera. Next base: position 138,203 of record NW_024068050.1, on the reverse strand, counting down.
GAGTCGACTCGAGCTTCAGTCGAGTCGACTCGGGAACAGTCGAGTCGACTCGAGGTCCGTCGAGTCGACCCGGGAGAAGAAAAGCCGAAAAACCATGTTTCTGTCTGGACTGTCAGAGTCGACTCGAGCTACAGTCGAGTCGACTCGAAGCATCGTCGAGTCGACTCGAGCTACAGTCGAGTCGACTCTAGATCGTGCCAGTTTTGTCCAGACGTGCCAGAGTCGACTCGAACCACAGCCGAGTCGACTCGGGCTCGCGAAAAATCGTACGGACGATTTTCTTTTGGTGTTTTTGGTGGCGTTTCGACGGCTATGATCATCTGAAGGTCTTGAGACTATATATAGGACTCATGAGAGCCCTAGGGTAGAGTGATTGGCCGTATATTTGAGAGAGACTCTTGTTTGTGAGGCTAGGGTTCTAGAGAAGAAGAGGATTGGGATCCTACTTCTTGTGCAAAGAGAATTCTGTGTGAATCTCTTGTAGAGCGATCTCGTGTGATCGTTCGGGTGTGTGCCATCTCTGTAATCTATTCATCCTAGTTGAGATTTGGAGCGGTGGAGGACGTAGGCTATTTGTAGCCGAACCTCGTTACATCTTTGTGTTTGCTTTGCTATCTTCTTCTTCCTTCTTCTTTTGTGTTTGATAATCCGCTGCGGTGCTCAAGTGCTTTACCCTTACTTATACCAGGGTAATCTTTTGCCCTTCGTACGGATAAGCGAAGAGGTGATCCTTGAGTCCGGTGTCGAGGGAGCGAGAGAGTTATTCTCTCTTTGTTTTCCGACGTTGGTGGGCAGTGCCGGTGTGAGTGGGTTCCGGTGCGGGTCGCTGCCAACACTTAATCGCATAAATCTATAACTAAAGGAGAGAGAAAGAATACTAAATGAAAAGTGATCCTAATACTCTCCAATATGTATCATCTGAAATTTAAATCTGAAAATCTTTATGATACACCTTGAGGCTTGTTATTTGGTTAATATATCTTATGCATAAATCATGAACCAAATTGCAATTCAAACAGTTGATCTTAAGAGCCTCTAACTTAATGACAAAAGGAGAGAATAATGTGTTGAATGTTCTTGAGTATCTCTTAGAAAACCTATTTTTGGAATTTACTAATGAGTTCTTATTGGCTTGTTCTTTAGAACTTCAATTTTTATGCCAATTCATTATTATATGTACCAAATTGTGCTTATTTTCTAAAGGAATAAAAGAAAATCTTTAAAAGAGCTCTAAGATGTATCAAAAATTGTATGGATCCATATTTTGGTATTTGTGCCCCAATGCTCTTATTATCATAAAAGAACTTTGAAGTCATTAAGAATTAATGATCCAACATGATGATATGTTTTTCAAGTATATAAGTTTTGATCTTATACTCTGAAAATTAATTAAATTGCTCTCATGTGGATAAAATACTTAATATATTGGGCAAAAGATCTTAAATGAACAAGCTTTCATACTTATTATTGAAGAGAGGTTAGATTTCCATTCGTGCTTTCCTTGAATATCATTTGTGGTACTTCTTGATTTAACTTAAGAAAGATTCCATCTACACTTGAGTTGAAAACTATCCTTGGAATCACATTAGATGTGCTCTCATCATAATTTGCTCTGAAATTATCCAAAATGGCTCTGATCTATGCTCATTTATCTTTTTCTAACATTATTGCCTTGAGTTATATGATTCATATTCTTGCAATAATTTGACTTACAAATCAGAGTACAAAAAGAAAAAGAAATATTTGAGTATTCTTATCTTTGTGCTTAATATTTCATTATCTTGCAACCTTTTTAATGTTGTCAAAAAGGGGGAGAAATATCTAAGTATATGCTCATAATGCTTTATGTTTTGAATTGAATACAAATCAGCTTAAATTGAAATATGTTGATTGTATTACGCTGATTAAATCTAAAGCATTATCATGAAGTATGTTTTAAATATATATGTTTTCTACTTCATGCAACTTAGCTATGCATTAGTCCTAGAACACAATATATTTTATTCACATACTACAAGTTTTGTCATCATCAAAAAGGAGGAGACTGATGACCCAAAGATTGAGTTAAAGATTGATTTTGATGATCACAAAACCTTGAAGTATAATTACTAATGTTTGTGTTGCAAGAAGAAAAGATAATTTATTTTGCAAGGAACATAGCAAGTTGGAAAAATACAAGAAGGCCTCAAAAGCTCTCAAGAAAGGTTAGAAGAAAGCTACAATTTAATGGCCCAAGTTTCAAGTTCAAAGGATTTGAGTTGGAGGAGCAAATTCAAAGAAAGATTCAAAAAAATAGTCCTCGAGTCGACTCCGGGAAGTTTAGAGTCGACTCTGGCACTCTAGAGTTTCAAGAAACAGTGCTCGAGTCGACTCCGATACTCTACGAGTCGACTCCGACTGAGAACAAACAAAAAGACAGAAAGTTGATTTTCAGCGCTACAGTGATCTCGAGTCGACTCCAACTTCAGTGCTACAGTGCGGAGTCGACTCCTAGCTATAGTGCCAGCAGACTACTATTCACGAGTCGACTCCTATTTCAGCCGAGTCGACTCCTGCTTCAGCCGAGTCGACTCCTGCTTCAGCCGAGTCGACTCTAGCACGCTGGGAGGCATAACGGCTAGTTTTTTCTTGATTCCAACGGCTCTATTTTTGTCTCTAACGGCTAGATTTTTGTTTCCACTCCCTCTAAAGCTATAAAATCAAGAGGAGAGCTAGGGAAGAGGGTATGGAAGTGGGAGAGAACATTTAGGAAAGAGATTTCAAAGAGATTACAAGAAAAATCTCCCATAAGCACAAAAGGGCCATTCAAAGTAAAATAGAGAGGAGAAGAGCATCCAAGTGAATCCCAAAGCTTCCTCTCCATCCGTGTGCTGCCTCGGAGATCCTCTACTTCATGCAAAATCAGAAGAGGGGCAAGTGAAGAAGAAGCCGAGTTCCTCCATCTACAAATTAGTTTGAGGGCTTCTTCTCTTTTCTTTACTTATTTACATTTGCTATATTTGCTTATTTGAGAAGCTTGTATTTGATTTAAACTCTTGTTCTAATATCTTGTAACTTGATTCAATCAAGGGATTGAATCAAGGAGTTAAGGTTTGTTGGTGAGCCAAAGGGAAAAACCAACGTTGTAAGGTTGTGGTTGGTGAGCCTTTGGGGAAAACCAACTGGGTTGATTGTGAATCCGGAAAACAATCATTGTAAGGTTGTGGTTGGTGAGCCTTTGGAAAAACCAACTTGGTTGGATTGTGAGCCCGTGAAAACAATCGGTTGGTTCTAGTCGGTGAGCCTGTGAAAACCGACCGAGTTCGTTGTGATCTCGCAAAACAACAAGTTGGGTTGTGAGCTTGTAAAACAACCGACTGTAATCTAAAGGATTATAGTGAAATTCCCAAGAGGTCTTGGGGAGTGGATGTAGGTGCTGGGGTGCACCGAACCACTATACATCTTTGTGTTTGTGATGCCTTATCTCTTGTATTTCATGCCTTCCATTCATGCTTGATTGTGTAATATCTCTAGCTTTGTTTTCTATAGAGTTATAAGTGATTTGCTTAGCTTCCACTCCATTCTTACCATACACATAGATTAAGATTGATCATACAACTATAAGTTAATTTTAGATCAATTGCACCCTAAAGCCATAGTATAATTGCTCTAGCTTAATCTTCCACTGCTTTACTTGTAATTGCCTAGAGCTTAAGTAAATAACATCCTATTATTCCGCTGCATTCTATTCAAAGTAAAAATTAGGAAACATAATTTTTAGAAAACCCAATTCACCCCCCCTCTTGGGTTGTCACCTTGGGCAACATATATTTAATAAAAAAAAAAGCTCTGAACTAAAATGGATGAAAACAGTGCTAGGAATATTGAAGACTAGAACATCGATTTTATGAAAGAAATTTTAATGTATTAAAGAAAGATTACAGAATCTGAGGAACGGAAATTAAAAACAACATAAATTAAAAACTTTAGCATAAATAAAACTCTTATTTAAACTAAATCTAAAAACTCCAAAATAACATGTTTCAAAATAAAACTCTTACTAAAAAATTAAAACATTGCTCTCAATTAAACTAAAGAAATAGGAACAACATAATGCCCAAAATCACTAATACACAAATTAAAAACATAACTTCTAAAAAAATAAACAACAAAAACAATAAAAAAAAACTAAGGAAGCGTGATGCTCTGTTTTCAAATCTGAAAACAGAGCATTACTCTTCCCCTCTTTCTTCTCTCACAAACAGAACGTTCCCCTCTCCTTGGACAAAAACCAGCCGAGCTCTTCCCTCCTTCCCTAGTTCTTGGCCTCAACCCCAAAACCGAGCACACCCCCCTTCCTCTTCTTCCTTCTCCTCTTATAGCCGCGGACGGACGCCTGATGCAGAAGGGAGATGGCAGACACGGTGAGGACGCGGGGAGGAGTCGATCACGGACGAGATCCGGGCACTGGGAGCAGGCTGGATCGCTGATCACGGGCGGAAGCTTCGTGGACGGCTACTGGGAGAAGAATGCGGAGGAGTGGATCACGGCTGGGGACGCGCTGAAATGGAAGAAGCGATCATCCGAGATCGCACATGGAATGGAAGGCGATCCGAGATCGATGGGAGGACGCCGTGGACGCTGGGGCTTCCTTCTTCGGGTGCTGCTGGGAGCTGAAGCGGAAGGTGGGCTGCTGGCACGCTGATGACCCAAAGATTGATTCATAGATTGATTTTGATGATCACAAAACCTTGAAGTATAGATACTAATGTTTATGTTGCAAGGAGAAAGATATTTATTTTGCAAGGAACATAGCAAGTTGGAAGAACACAAGAAGGCCTCCAAAGCTCTCAAGTTGGAAGAAAGCTACAATTTATTGGCCCAAGCTTAAAGTTCAAAGGATTCAAATTGGAGGAGTAAAATCAAAAGAAAAATTCAAAAGAACAGTCTTCGAGTCGACTCCAGTGGAATTCGAGTCGACTCCAGAGAAGTATGAGTCGACTCCGGAGAAGTATGAGTCGACTCCTAGGAGTCACAGGCAGAAAAGTCAGAGAGCAGTTTTCGGGTCTGAGATTCGAGTCGACTCCAGTGGAACGCGAGTCGACTCCGATGGTTGGTAGGTCGACTCCGAAGAAAGCAAGAGTCGACTCTCAGCGGAACACAAGGAAAAAGTCAGAGAGCATTTTTGGGACTCTGAGATTCGAGTCGACTCCCGCATTGCACGAGTCGACTCCGAGACTCCGCGACCATCAACAGACAGAAAACCAAGTTACTGCCTCTGAGATTCGAGTCGACTCCCAGACAGCTCGAGTCGACTCCAAGGCAGCGCTACACCAAGATGGCAGAAGGTTGTGTTTCACAAACTGAGAGCCGAGTCGACTCCAAGGAAGTTCGAGTCGACTCCAAGACTGGACGAGCCAAAAGACAGAGGATCGGGAGTTCGGGGTCTGAGATTCGAGTCGACTCCCAGGACAGTCGAGTCGACTCGAGAGGACAAAATTCAAAATTGGATCCACGGACTTCAGTGGATGAGCCGACTCCGAAATTGCCAAGTCAGCTCCAGAAGTTGGCGAGTCGACTCCGGGTTAAGACGAGTCGACTCCCAGTCGAGGATGCACCATAATTCAAATTTGGAACAGTGGCCGAGTCGTCTCCAGTAAAGCACGAGTCGACTCCTGCAACAGGCGAGTCGACTCCTGATCGCGCGAGTCGACTCCGATCCCAACGGTAATATTGTCAGGAAGTGCAGACTGTGTCCAACGGCTCTATTTTTGTCTCTAACGGCTAGATTCTTGTTTCCACGCCATCTAAAGCTATAAAAACAAGAGGAGAGCTAGGGGAGAAGGCATGGAAGTGGGAGAGATCATCTAGGAAAGAGATCTCAAAGAGATTACAAAGGAAATCTCCCACAAGCACAAAAGGGCCATCCAAAACGAAATAGAGAGAAGAAGAGCATCCAAGTGAATCCGAAAGCTTCCTCTCCATCCGCGTGCTGCCTCGGGGATCCTCTACTTCATGCCAAATCAGAGGAGGATCAAGTAAAGAAGAAGCCGAGCTCCTCCATCTTCAAAACTCGTTTGAGGGCTTCTCTTTACTCTATTTGTTTATATTGTCATATCTGCTTGTTTAAGAAGCTTTGATTTGTTTTTATTCTTTGTTTTAATATCTTGTAACTGGATTCAATCAAGGGATTGAATCAAGGGGTTAAAGGTTTGTTGGTGAGCCAAAGGGAAAACCAACGGTGTAAGGTTTGTTGGTGAGCCAAAGGGAAAACCAACGGAGATAGGTTTGTTGGTGAGCCAAAGGGGAAAACCAACGGAGATAGGTTTGTTGGTGAGCCGAGGGTAAAACCAACGTGTAAGGGTTTGATTGTGAGCCCGGGAAAACAATCGGGGTTGGTTCTAGTCGGTGAGCCTGGGAAAACCGACCGAGTTCGTTGTGCGCTCGTAAAAACAACAAGTTGGGTTGTGAGCTTGTAAAACAACCGGCTGTAATCGGTAGGATTATAGTGAAATTCCCAAGAGGTCTTGGGGAGTGGATGTAGGTGCTGGGGTGCACCGAACCACTATATGTCCTTTGTGTTTGTAATGCCTCTAGTTATTGTCTAACTAACACACTTACTTACTTAGATAAATTGCTTGCTTAATTCTTATCCGCACATCCTTTAGTTGCAAGCATATTTAATCAAGTCGAAGTCTATACATCAAACCCTTGCTAAGTTTAACTTTCACTGTGCATCTATACAACTTAGCATAGTTACTCATAAAGTTTTAGAAGTAGCATAAAAGTTTTAAAAGACCCAATTCACCCCCCCTCTTGGGTTGTATCTACTGGGCAACATGTGGTATCAGAGCAGGTGCTCAAATATTATTTGTAGTCTTAACCGACTAGAGCCAAAGATCATGACAACTCAAATAGATAGTTTTCTAGGAGAAGGACAAGCAATTGACACACCTCCACTATTTAATGGCATAAACTATGCACATTGGAAAATACGCATGCGCATCTTTATTCAATCACAAAACTATTACTATTGGAAAATCATAATAAATGACCCTCACACACTCTCTCAAACTTTTAATGAAAAAGACTTAGCACAATTAAATGCTAAAGCTATGAACATATTATATTGTGCGATTCAAGAAACAATGTTTAATGAAATTTCTGCATGCTTATCTGCAAAGGAGATCTGGGATACTTTAGAAAATATTTATGAGAAATCTCAGAGTAGCTCACATGTACTTCAATTGCATACTAACAATGAGACTGCAGAAAAAGGTGTTGAAACTTCCATCTCAGTCGAGTCGACCCCAAGTATTTCAGAGTCGACCCTCAAGTTAACCGAGTCGACTCCAATAAGGTCCGAGTCGACTCCAAGGCAAATCAGCTTCCTAAAGACAAAGAAGAAGAGGAAGCAAGAAGAAAGGAAGAAAGAGGTAAAACGCAAGAAAGCCTTGACCAAGAGAAATTCAGACAAGGAATTGAAAGTTAGGAGCAACAGTGAACTACAAAAGGTAACTAATTTATGTTTTATGGCATTAGAAGAAAAAGTAAAATCTGAATCTAATTTTAAACCAAACGAATCTCATGAAGAATTTTCTTATGATGAACTTTTAAATGCTTTTCATGAGTTGTATAGTGATTGTAGAAAATTATCTGTAAAGAATAAAAATCTTAAGAAACTAAATTCTGAAAATGAAAGCTTAAGGTCTTTTTCAGAAGAATTGATTCAGAAAAATCATAGCTTAATTAAAGAAAATCAAAACTTAAGTAAAGAAATTAACCAATTAAAATGTTTTATTAACAAATTCACTGTAAGTTCAGAAAGATTAAAAATGATGTTTGAAAGCCAATATGCTGATTTTGATAAATCAAAATTTAGCTTGACTCCTTCACTTAGCCATAAATCTCTAGAGAAAAAGGTTATCAATTTACCAAGCAAACCATTAAATAAGATAACTTATTTCAAAAATGAAAAGGATGGGAATAACAACTTTACCTATCGTTCTAGTATAATTAAATCAAATGGTAAAGTTATTATTATTAAACAGATATGGATTCCAAAAGGAACCATATGTCCTAACTCTCAAGGACTCAAGCAAGCTTGGGTACCCAAAATGAGAAAATGAGGATGTACACATAGGTGTACCAAGGTACCTATGGAACATAAAGAAACTTAAAAAGTTATTAACAAAAAAAATAATGAAATCAGTAATTCTTGCATCTCATCATTATTTGTGCTTTAGTATTTGATATGATTTGCTAGTAGTGATCAATTTTGTGATATAGAAAATACTTTTGGAAATATAATCAAATCTCTTCATTTTTTAGTATACTTTACTCACTATTGGATAAGTTGCTAAATGATTAATCAATTTATTAAGAATAACTCTATGAATTCTCTATATGCTTGATTGAGAGTTATTATCCATGGGATTATTGTTTATTGATCATAGATATGATAATGTGTACTTGGTATGCTTTTGAATATATGCACTATGAATACCAAGAAACCATCCTTGGCATATAAAATCAACTCATGCTAGTATGTACTTAATCTCAAAAGACCTTGCCATAGGCTTACTTAGATTATCTACTTAAAGGTCAAAGTTTTGCTATGCATGCTAACTAAGGAAACAAACAAAAATCATTTCTAAATCTTAAGATGTTGTTTCCATCTCCAAGTTTTTCAAAAGCTTACATTGAATTTATTCTTGAAAAATAAAACTGAAGTATTTTTCTGTATTTACTAAATCTTGTAAAAGTGGTTCAAATGATAAAGGTTTCCAAACTGTGAAGATAAAGAGTATCATGGCACAGTGTTGAAAACCAAAATCCTGATAAAGGTTATACAGAAAATAATATTAAATCCAATGATTTCAGCACCAAGGACACCATAAGCAAAATAGGATTAATAGAATTCTTGAAGAAATGAAAAAGACAATTATGTATGATAGTCATCTACTTAAATAAATTTTTAAAAGACTATCATCACTGCTTGTCATACATATGATTTCTATTTTTGATGAAAATTTTGATCTTCTGAAAAATGGAAAATGAACCATTGCATATCTTTCATATTTTTCAGTCGTACATGTTATTATGAAAATAATGCCAAATCTGATAAAGATACTTCTATCCTTGGATATCATTCATCAAGCAATGCATATAGAACATTCATGAAAAATTCTAGTTGTAGAAGTATCAATTCATTTTATTCTTTATGAGACTAATGATTTATTATCAAAATACTAAAATCAAATTATATGGTTAATCTTTTACATATGCACTTAATGAAGAAAAATTGATGACTACTAAAAGACTAAATCAAGAAAAGAGGAAATAGATCTTGATAAAGATTCTTGCATGATTAGAAGTAAAGATCATCATTATCATGTGCTTGCTTCATGAGCTTTATATTCTGTCAAATGAATGTGTAGAAGTCACTCCTATGTGGTTACTTCATTAAAAAGGAGATCTATGAAAAATAACCACCATATTTAAAAATACACATTACATATATGATAAAGCAATATGTGATTTAGAACAAGCATCAAAAGCATGATATATAAAAGCTTAAGCAACCTTTTTGATAGAAAGTAATAGTGATAAATCTATGCATCAAAAAGATGAATTTGTGATATCTTATTTGCTCAAAGTATGCATTGATGACATCATTTTTGGTTCTACTAATGAAGAGTTATATTGCAAAGTGAGTTTGAAATATGATGAATGAATTAACATCTTCTCTCAAACTCCAAATTAAGACAAACAGGAAAGGGGATCTTCATTGACCAACGTTAGTCCACAAGAAAACTCTTATAGAAGATTGGCATGAAGAAGGTATATCTATGACCCCATCTTGTAGAATTTGAAAAGGATGAGCAAAGTAGATCTATTGTGTTAAAGCTGTATTGAAGCATGATAGAATAATTATTTTACAGCTAGTAGACCAGATTGTATGCTTATTATGTGACCTTGTGCAAGACTTCAATCTAACTTTAATTAATCATATTTTATTGATAACAAATAAATCATAATCTGAATTTTGATAGAAACAAATGTTTAAGATAAATTGATTAAAACATAGTTAACATATCTTATTGATAATTATCTTAAGCAAATAGAATCTAAACTAAATTGACTTAAACTATCTTGGTTAATGAATCTATCTCTTTAGTTCAAATGATATGTGCTTGCTTATATTTAGGCAATCTCTTGAGTAAAGTGACTCAACATGCAACTATTGTCATATCTTATATTGAGTCATCTAGTTAAAAAATATATATGTTGGATGAATGCTTTGTATCTTAAAGAAACTAATGACCTTCCTTCAAGAAAGAAAAATGAGAGATTTCAACTTGAAGGATATCTTCATGTAAGATACACTAAACATTTACATGCAAACAAGAGAGAGGATCTTCTTCAGCCAAAAGTTCACACATAAGAAATCTAGTTTGGCTTGAAGAACATATAATGAATAGGTAATTTAGATACCTTTCTCACAAATTAGTTGAGCAAAGTCAGTAACTTAAATCTTATTATGGCATGATTAAATTCTTTAATTATTAATTTTTGATATCATGTCTATATGTGTATTGACTGACTTATACTTTTAGAAATTATTTCATGGTTTGCCCAAACTAAAATATATCTTTGCCTATGTCATAACCATGAAATACACAAGTATATGCTTAAAATGTTGATGTAAAATAACTTGTGAGAAGTTATGAAACCTTGAGCATAATGAAAATATTGTTTGCATGATATACATATATATGATACGTAAGATTAATTCTCTATTCTGCTCTCTCATGAAAATTACTTGAGAATAACAAAAAGAGAGAGAGATAAAGAAAAGAAAATGGATATTATTCAAGAGAAGTAAAATCCAAGTAGAGGCAAACACTTCAACCTTAAGGAAAAGCAAAACAAACTTAATATATTCGACACATTTGTGAGACTTGTGTGAGCATTCTTTTGGAAGGGATAAAATCCATAATTAATTACACTTAAATAGGGAGGTTTTGAAGTAAACATTTTAACCTTTCTATATTGCTCATCATAGGGATGGTGCCAATGGGGAGGCTAGTGGTAGTACCCGGCACTATTTGACCCAACTATTCGGTGTAGGGCATATTAGGGACGGCACAAGAGGGAGGCTAGTGGTAGTACCTCGTGCCCCTTCCCAACTCCACCGGATAGGGAGCAAATAGAGTATAGAGCATAAGAAAGTTATAAATGAAAAACAAAGTAAATGAAAGTAGAATTAAGTCAAATTTTTAATCACTTGAAAACACACTTTAAGGATGAAATTATTGCAAGATTATATTTAAATAGGGGGAGTTTATTTGAAAAGAATTGATTTTGATCCTTGACATTCTTGTACTTAGTATTTTAATGCATGACTTAACACATGGTATATTTTGCATATGGTATGATGTCTTGATTTATGGATTCTCAATATTTTGTAATGTTTCATACTTGGACAATTTGATTGAATGTTTGAATTGCTACATAACATCTTTTGTCTAGTTTTATTGAAAAGAAATTTCAGATTTGTCATTCACAATCATTGTTAAAATCTGAAAGCTAAATAAAATTGTAGAAAGGAGAAGAGAAGAACATCTCTATTTAGGGAAAATAAATTGATTTTGTTTTATCCTTCAACTTGCCTAAATTTGGTATATAATGTTCAAATTCGTACCAAAACTCAACATTTAATACAAAGATTCTGAATATGCTCTTATATGTTTGAAATATGTATTTTCAATCGTAATCATTTAAGATGAGCTATAATGTGGAAGATACATATCTCAAAGTATGATTGAAAATCCTATGTAATTCCGAATCTGATTTTGTATAAAAGCTTAAACTAAATGTGATTTTTAAAATAAAGTCTTACTTTAAGAAAAACAGAATTAATTTTGATGCCTTTGATGATTGCTCCGATACGCATCCGAAACATATCATTTCTTATCTTCAAAGTATACTAATATTGGTTCAAATGATGTGTCTTTCGATGATCTTGATTGCAAACAAAAATTTCTAAATATATGATTCTATTTTGATATAAAAAAAAAAATATATTTATTGTGCTTCATGTATACATTGCTGAAAAACTATGATTAAGAAATTGAGTTCTATAAATATATATACCTCAATGATCACCTATATATTTTTCTCTTCTACATTATTGAAGACTTCCATCAATAGAGTGAATGATCTTAAAGCTAGAAACATTTCACCTCACTCAAATGACTCTAAAAGAAAGAAAATGTAAATGCGTTTGAAAGAAACTGAGCTTCAATTGAATCATTTTATGATTAATACTTTTATACATTTTCTCTAAGATTAGGAGAAAGCATAACTTGTTCTTAAAGGATTAGAAAGAGTGATTACTATAAATTCTGAATAATTCTAGATCACTCTACATTCTCGATATTACAGAATTTCAGTGTTATTCACGTTTATTACTAAAATCTGAAATTCAACAATTTAAAATGATTAAAGAAGAATGCATCTTTTGAGGGGGAGCTTTAGATATTCAGTATCCTATCCCAAAGACACTTTATTTTGATACATACTTTGAATTTTATGGATTGATTTTGATGAACCTCCTTATATTGCAAGACATGTTTTAATTTCCTTGAGATGAGTTCTATAAAGGTTGTCTTATCTCAAACCTTGAGTCTTATGAAAATAAGCTGAAATATATTTTTGAGATTGACAATCTTATTGAACATTATCTTAGGATTCTAAACTCTTAAATGGAATGATCATTTGAGGGGGAGAAAGAAAATTTCAGAAGGAAAGATCTTATGGAACTTAATCGCATAAATCTATAACTAAAGGAGAGAGAAAGAACACTAAATGAAAAGTGATTCTAATACTCTCCAATATGTATCATCTGAAATTTAAATCTGAAAATCTGTATGATACACCTTGAGGCGTGTTATTTGGTTAGTATATCTCATGCATCACTCTTGAACCAAACTGCAAATCTTAAGAGCCTCTAATTTAATGAAAAAGGGGGAGAATAATGTGTTAAATATTCTTGAGTATCTCTTAGAAAATCTATTTTTGGAACTTCACTAATGAGCTCAAATTGGCTTGCTTTTTGGAACTTCAATTTTGTGCAAATTCATTATTTTATGTATCAAATTGTGCTTATTTTCTAAAGAAATAAAAGAAAGTCTTTAAAAGAGCTCTAAGATGTATCAAAAATTGCATGAATGTATATTTTGATATTTGTGCCACAATGCTCCTATTATCATAAAAGAACTTTGAAGTCATTAAGAAAATTAATTAAATTGCTCTCATGGTTGATAAAATACTTAATAGATTGGGCAAAAGGTCTTAAATGAACAAGCTTTCATACTTAGTGAAGAGAGGTTAGATCTCCACTCATGTTTTTCCTTGAATATCATTAACCTAAGGAAGATTCCACCTACACTTGTTTAGAAAACTATCAAATTAAAAAAACCTCTTGAATTCACACTCGATGTGTTCTGCTCTGATCTTTGTACTTAATGTTTCACTATCTTTTTGATGTTGTCAAAAAGGGGGAGAAATATCTAAGTATATGCTATATACCTCAGAATGCTTTATTACTTTGAATTGAATACAAATCAGCTTAAAATTTAAATATGTTGATTGTGTTAAGCTGATTAAATCTAAAAGCATTATCATGAAGTATGTTTTTAAATATATATGTTTTCCACTTCATGCAACTTAGCTATGTATTACTTCTAGAAATCAATATCTTTTATATTGCATATACTCCAAGTTTTGTCATCATCAAAAAGGGGGAGATTGATGACCCAAAGATTGATTCATAGATTGATTTTGATGATCACAAAACCTTGAAGTATAGATACTAATGTTTATGTTGCAAGGAGAAAGATATTTATTTTGCAAGGAACATAGCAAGTTGGAAGAACACAAGAAGGCCTCCAAAGCTCTCAAGTTGGAAGAAAGCTACAATTTATTGGCCCAAGCTTAAAGTTCAAAGGATTCAAATTGGAGGAGTAAAATCAAAAGAAAAATTCAAAAGAACAGTCTTCGAGTCGACTCCAGTGGAATTCGAGTCGACTCCAGAGAAGTATGAGTCGACTCCGGAGAAGTATGAGTCGACTCCTAGGAGTCACAGGCAGAAAAGTCAGAGAGCAGTTTTCGGGTCTGAGATTCGAGTCGACTCCAGTGGAACGCGAGTCGACTCCGATGGTTGGTAGGTCGACTCCGAAGAAAGCAAGAGTCGACTCTCAGCGGAACACAAGGAAAAAGTCAGAGAGCATTTTTGGGACTCTGAGATTCGAGTCGACTCCCGCATTGCACGAGTCGACTCCGAGACTCCGCGACCATCAACAGACAGAAAACCAAGTTACTGCCTCTGAGATTCGAGTCGACTCCCAGACAGCTCGAGTCGACTCCAAGGCAGCGCTACACCAAGATGGCAGAAGGTTGTGTTTCACAAACTGAGAGCCGAGTCGACTCCAAGGAAGTTCGAGTCGACTCCAAGACTGGACGAGCCAAAAGACAGAGGATCGGGAGTTCGGGGTCTGAGATTCGAGTCGACTCCCAGGACAGTCGAGTCGACTCGAGAGGACAAAATTCAAAATTGGATCCACGGACTTCAGTGGATGAGCCGACTCCGAAATTGCCAAGTCAGCTCCAGAAGTTGGCGAGTCGACTCCGGGTTAAGACGAGTCGACTCCCAGTCGAGGATGCACCATAATTCAAATTTGGAACAGTGGCCGAGTCGTCTCCAGTAAAGCACGAGTCGACTCCTGCAACAGGCGAGTCGACTCCTGATCGCGCGAGTCGACTCCGATCCCAACGGTAATATTGTCAGGAAGTGCAGACTGTGTCCAACGGCTCTATTTTTGTCTCTAACGGCTAGATTCTTGTTTCCACGCCATCTAAAGCTATAAAAACAAGAGGAGAGCTAGGGGAGAAGGCATGGAAGTGGGAGAGATCATCTAGGAAAGAGATCTCAAAGAGATTACAAAGGAAATCTCCCACAAGCACAAAAGGGCCATCCAAAACGAAATAGAGAGAAGAAGAGCATCCAAGTGAATCCGAAAGCTTCCTCTCCATCCGCGTGCTGCCTCGGGGATCCTCTACTTCATGCCAAATCAGAGGAGGATCAAGTAAAGAAGAAGCCGAGCTCCTCCATCTTCAAAACTCGTTTGAGGGCTTCTCTTTACTCTATTTGTTTATATTGTCATATCTGCTTGTTTAAGAAGCTTTGATTTGTTTTTATTCTTTGTTTTAATATCTTGTAACTGGATTCAATCAAGGGATTGAATCAAGGGGTTAAAGGTTTGTTGGTGAGCCAAAGGGAAAACCAACGGTGTAAGGTTTGTTGGTGAGCCAAAGGGAAAACCAACGGAGATAGGTTTGTTGGTGAGCCAAAGGGGAAAACCAACGGAGATAGGTTTGTTGGTGAGCCGAGGGTAAAACCAACGTGTAAGGGTTTGATTGTGAGCCCGGGAAAACAATCGGGGTTGGTTCTAGTCGGTGAGCCTGGGAAAACCGACCGAGTTCGTTGTGCGCTCGTAAAAACAACAAGTTGGGTTGTGAGCTTGTAAAACAACCGGCTGTAATCGGTAGGATTATAGTGAAATTCCCAAGAGGTCTTGGGGAGTGGATGTAGGTGCTGGGGTGCACCGAACCACTATATGTCCTTTGTGTTTGTAATGCCTCTAGTTATTGTCTAACTAACACACTTACTTACTTAGATAAATTGCTTGCTTAATTCTTATCCGCACATCCTTTAGTTGCAAGCATATTTAATCAAGTCGAAGTCTATACATCAAACCCTTGCTAAGTTTAACTTTCACTGTGCATCTATACAACTTAGCATAGTTACTCATAAAGTTTTAGAAGTAGCATAAAAGTTTTAAAAGACCCAATTCACCCCCCCTCTTGGGTTGTATCTACTGGGCAACACACGCGGTGGGAGAAACGCGGACGGCAGGAGCGAAACTGGTGCTGGGATTTCGGGATCACGGAAGGAAGGCGTCGATGATCGTTGGAGCTCGGATGCGGCGTCGGAGGCTGGGATTCCGGCTCGGGATTCCTTCTTTGGACCTTGGTTGAGAGGCGGGCTGGTGCGAGGAGCCGGACGCGATCGCTGGGAGCTTAGATCACGGCTTGAATAGGGAAGGAGGATGGCTGCGTTGGAAGGAGCTGGGAGACACCAAGTTCCATCCAATTAGTCATATAGAAAAAAATAGTGTGATATGAAATTTGGCTTGTAGACGGGTCATCTATTCTGGCTGGAGGTCAAGTGCAATTCTTTCAAGTCATGGGTCACCCAGCACCTTATAGTTATGATATAGCCAATTTAGATTTGCCCAAAATTATTTTCCAAAAGCACAAAAGAAATGGACCCAATTCGGACCCAAACCCGACTCGGATCTGAACCCGACTCGGACCCGATTTGAAGTCAAATTTGTACTCAATGTGCATTTTATCTCTAATTTATACTAATCTATGTTAAACCCAAATATAATATTAATCCAGTGAATTTATCATTATCGGTTAACAATAACACTAATTTTAGTAACATGTAGGTCGCACTTTTGTGCTCTCATCATTGAGTCATATTTATTATGCTAATTTTGGTATGTAGGCCAAAAAACCCAATTAGGATTTGGAGCCTTTAATGAAAAGGCTCCCTTATGTTTTCTATATAAAGGCTGGTCCCCCTTTCCTCTTCATATGGTTCATAGCTTGCTCTATTGACGGCTATCTTTTGTGAGAAGCAAGGAAGAGAAGATCCAGCCACTATTATTCTAGGTGATTGAAGAATCATATTCAATATGTCTTCCACAGGTATATCTCTCAAACTTGAATATGGTGTTATTGTGATTCTAAATCTTAGCATGTTATTATTTATGATTAATATTAAAATCATGTGTTGAATTGAATCTAAAATACTTGAGTTTAAATTCAAATCTGGCTGTTCATAGAGTTAAGATTCCGAGTTCGGGGCTCACTTGTTTTGATGGATCCAAACCTAAATCCGAACTTGGTTTGTCCTTTACCAATTTTGGATGTGTAATATAGCATGGATCAGACCAAGGCTGATCTATGAATGGCCATACTCATAAGCATTTTTTAGGATTGTTTCAGATCCGTCTTCTACACGCCGAGGATCTTATCTCCCAGCGACTTTTGAATCTCCCAACTTGTTATCTACGGATGATAGGTCAAAGAGGGAATTAGTTTTTCAGTTTGTGATGGATCAAAATCATAGCCTGTGCACCCACTTATCTTTTATATATTGCACCAATCACTGGCTATTATACAGGGAAATGTTAACAACACCGAGAATAAATATCTTTGTTAGCTAGCAGGGGCGGGATTATGGCTTAGGGGGCATTTATTTAGATGATTGCTCTATCACCAATGATGTATTGGTTATTGAACTCTAGTGAAATGTTAACCGACCCATGTATTATAGTCATTCCTTTCATATCACCAGTTTAGATTTATTGTAGTCAAATATAGATGGCAGATATAAAGCTATCAATATTAGAGAATAAAGTTAATAATTTATATTAGAAAATAAAATTTTCTTAGAAAATTTAGATTGCTCAATCTTTTTATAACAAGTTGACCTCCAATCAAATATGGGTACATTGTTTAAGATAATAAAGTAATCTTCTTAATGAATTTTAGTTGTCATTCATTAACAACACTAAACAAGAACTAGAGGGTTGATTTTTTCAAGTCCAATGGGTCATATCTTTTTATAAACAGCTTTCATAACTAAAATACAACTTGGTCGGCTGTCGCCCAATCTAAAACACCTTGAGGTAGAGAACCAATCCAAATAGTGACTCCTTTATCAGCCATGTTATTGTTAATAAATTAGTAGCTCCAGTGGTATATAGGATAGCCGTGGATGACTTTAGCCTTCCTGATCTCAAAAATAAATAAATAAATAAATAAAAAGAAAGTCTGTGCCTTTTCTTGCATGGCCATCCATAGCTACCAGAACTGTGCGTTTAATCACATGCATAGCACATTCCATGATCTATACCGTTATACAGGTATCCAATTACATGAGTAATTTCTACCAAAATGGAAACCTAAACATGACAATAATTTTGATTGCATAGGTAATATGTTATCCGTATTTGCACCTAATTCTTAGAATGAGGCACTAGAAAATCCCAAGTGCCACTTTGCAGGCATTTAAGCAATCACAGTAGCAACCCTTTTTTTTTCTCTGTTTTCCCAAATAAGAAGGTGATAATCGACCCGGTTAGGATATATTGCACTGATTTCTTGAGGAAAAGAAGGCGCCTTACCAGGATGTAGATGTCATATCAACTTAGCTAAAAGTATGCAGAATCATGATGGTGATAGAAATGGTTAAAAGCATATATACTTTAATATGAATCATAACTCAATAATTATACCAGATATTATTTGCCATCAAAATACGTACATAATGACAAGATACTCTTTATATCTCATTTGGAGAACATAATTTCATAATATTTTGGTTATTTTTTAGTAATGTAATAATCTTAATATTATTGAATAATTTTGTTATTATGTAACAAATATCGATGCTATTACTGTAACCATCTGTTACGGTCTATTCTTTAGAGTTTAGAACCCATGACCAATTTAGATCACAAACCTCAAGCAAGCTGATTTTTTGTGACTGCCCTAGCAAGAATATAGATCCGAAATAGCCTCAAGTACTCCAAGGTGATGGACTAAATATTTGTATCATAATGTAGGAGTTCTTTAACTAAGAAGTTGACAGATGAGCTGACCTAGGTAACGAACTAGTATACCTACACTAATTTTGCTAATAATGTCCATGCTTTGATTGAAGTGGATCGGAATGGGGGTGAAAGTGGACCAGATAATATATATTCAGGTCTATTTTTAGATCTGAATCTATCTAGATATAAATAAAATTTAATTGTCCAACCGATATTCGTATCTATATTCGTATACATTAAAGAAAACTAGATATAAATATGGATATGTAACTATTAGATTTGTATTCGAATATCCGAATCTATTTAATTCTATTAAATTTTATATAGTACTCATAAACTTCTAGCAAAAATATATGACCATATTAACATGCTATTAAATTAATTGATCATTCGCTTAATAATATCTTTAATTATATGATCATAAAGTTTAACTTATATAACTTATATCTATATTTATATTCATACATCCAGTATTTAATTTATATATGTATCCATTTAAAACAACTATGGATATAGATATGCTGATATTCAATCAATATCCGATCTAGTTTCAACCTAAGCTTAAATAATCATAATAAGTTCATAACTGTGTCCAATAAAATTACTTGGTTTCTCGCATGATAAAAGGACAATTCTAAATTTTTTCTAAAAAAAGCACAACCATAATTCATTAAGTCACATGGGCTAGGTCTGATCTCAGAATTCCTTAAGAGAGAGACATCTGATAGAATATGTTCTTATTTTTTTTCCTATATATTCCTTTAATACAATGAATATATATGAATTTGTTCTTTTATTTACCTTTCCCTAGTTATAGAACTACAGGAGAGGGACAGATAGAAACTTAGAGCGGCGCGCTTGAAGCAATCAAGGCTGCGTGTAGGCGTATCAGATAGAATGGTATTTAGTTGCACCTCCTAAACTTGTCCAAATTACTATTAGAGAAGCTTGCATGTTAAAGAACATATGGTAAGAACAAACTCATCGGTTGAGAGAGGAGAAAGACCGCGGAAGGCTTCACAAGAGGACCATGTACTCATGCATCCGCTGTACTTATATGGCGGTTTTGTCCAATGCCCCTGCCGTGGCTCTTAGCTTATGCTAAGCTTATGTCGGTCCAGCTTGCCACAGCTAGTTCTCACTATTTTTCACAAGATTTCTCTTTCCATGCGTGCGCGTGCGTGTTTGCGAGCACGTGTGTATCATCGTTTCTCTTGATCATGAATCGCAAGAGCTTCATAGTTACGAAAACCAAACCTTGTGTGCGCGCGCATATGTATTATTTCCTATTTCTCTTGATCATGAATTGCAAGATCTATCTAATTACCAAAATCAAATCTTGACTAAATTATCAATTATTAGCATAATTTTAGGAATCACGTACCTGTGTCGTACATAATATTTTTCTTGATTAGCGTAATTTTGTATCAATCTTGTTAAAGTGATTTTAGAGATCAAATAACAACTTTTATCAATTAGTAATATTTTTTATTGTTAATGTGATCCTATATTAGCTTATATAATTTTTCTTATATGAAGTCTGTAAACGAATATGACAAAATAGAAAAATAAAATTATTTTTTTTCTCTTTTTCCTGTAACAGCTTATAGCAGTCAGTAATATTTTCTATTATTAATGTAATCCTATATCAGCCTTTATTTTTTTTTCTTATATGAAGTCTGTACACGAATATGACGAAATAGAAAAACAAAAATTACCTGCTATTATCGTACCCTCGGTACATGGAGCAATATTTTAGGTATCCATGATGATCTACTAGTCCAAACACAAATATAAACTCACCCAAATCTTTATTTTAGGATTGGTTTTTGACAATGTAAACTTAACATGATTATAAATATCTTCGTTGTCGACCAAATTCATTTATCCCACACAAATTCAACAAGTAAAAAAGAAAAAGAACAAAAATCCTAGCTATTTCTTCTCCCTCTCAATAGGGGAAGACTTTGCATACAATTATTTATAAATAATGTTAGACAAGTATTTGAGATAATTTTATGATTTTAATAACACAAATGTTTGATTCAAGAATACCCCCATGGGAACCACATTTTACGATCAACAACCATCCCCGGTTGAGTACAACCTCACAAGCCGCCGGCCGAGCAATACTTGGTTAAATGGTGAACCCCCAAAAATTTCACGTGATCCCCGCAGGGTGGCTGCAAGTAACCATGAGATGGTCGGCATGTAGCCCTCCAGTGTACTCTCATCGTGATTCATCAAAAAACCCAACGTGCGGCCAACAAAAGGAGACGCGACGAGACGCCCGAATTCCAATCTTACCCTACCCCCCACCGCGGATCAAATCCTCGCCATCCATTTTAAAAAGATTCTATCTTTTATTAGTATGAAAATTGGTGATTCTAAGCGGGCAAGCTAGTTAAGGCCTTGGGCTGGCCCCTGAGATACCGCCGGGTCTTTCTCTATAACACCTTCTCGCAACCTTTGTCTCTATTTGTCCACCTCCAACCTCGAAGCAAGCAAGAGAGAAACACAGAAAAAAAAAAGCCTCCGAGAGACCTAAACGAGAAAAATGACTGGGCTTTTCCAGCCGTTGGACCGTGGAAAACCGATGCCTTTTCTCCTCCTGATCTCGAGCTAGAACGAGGTAAGACTCCTTCGATTCTTTTGACTCAACGCTTCCGCTTTCTTTCTATTATGTCAATGATGCTTAATTTTTATCAAAGCGGCGGATTGAGATTTTTTTTTTCTATTTGATATTTTAAGAGGAAGGCTGCTCAATTATATTTTGTCTTGTTTCAAAGTTTTTCTCATTTAAGGTCAGGAGGAACTTAATCTTTTTTTTCTTCTTCCAACTTGAGCCAATAGATGGGATTATCGTTGGTTTTGATTAAAAATTCCAAACTGGCCTCAAGCTGAACTCGAGAGATTATAAAATTGCATCCAAATATGAACTTTACTAATTTTTTTTATTGTTTATTTGATGATTAAATTTAAATCCGGATAATGGATGAGATTATATTATTAAATGAAGGAAGAAAATAAAAACAAGGTTTGGATTTTAGTTTAGCTTTTTCTGCCCTTTTAGCCTTTCGGCTCTTTCCGCAATCTTTACTTGTGGTTATTCTTTATTCTTGAATTTTCCATCTTTTCTTCTTTTTTTTTTCTTGAGTCGTCCTTTTTCCTTCGATCTTAATTGTTGGTCCTTGCCTTGGAAAGTCTCTTTAATCTATTTTGACGTAGCAATTTATATTTGTTGGGTTGCTGTATCATACTCTTATGAGGAGTCGAGAGAAGGACAGGGGATGGGTGATCATTCGACCACACTGGAGTCTGAACTAGCGAGCACGTTGTTGCTTGTCAAGTTTCAATCACGCTCACCAAATGAACTTTGGAGTTCTAAGAAAATCGCATTCAAATCTTAAGAGACGTTGAAGGCTATTTTACAGGCAGAAATTTTATTAGAGGCATTAAAATTAGTAATTTTTAAAAAAATATTTATTTTAGAATTATTTTATATGGAAAAGGAATTGTTAAATTTGGCAGTACGATGATCAAGGAAAACATTTTAGAATTGCTTTATATGGAAAGGTATTACAAGCTTATTTAGAATTATTTTTAAGAGATTATTTTAGAATTATTTTTAGAATTACAAGCTTAAACATTTTATAGGTTCAATTGTGCCATGTCATGGTTCTTTGCTTGTAGTAACAGTAACAGAAAAAGCTTGTATCATCATTTTCTTTTATATGGTGGCTTCCTTGCTGGCAAAAGTTTTTGGTTGACTAGGCCTTAATTTTGAGGGGGAGTTTGTCATAAGAGTTTGTATTAGTTTAGCATCGTATATAATATGAAAAAAAAAATAAAAGGAGCGAAGTTTGCACTGACAGCATCCATGACCTGCCTAATAGCCATACCATATTAATTATTTCATTTGGACCCAACTTCTTACTTGATACTCCCTAAAGAACAGCCAACTCATGTGGCAATGTCATGGATTGCAAGCTAGCTTTTTCATGTCATCTTGCCGTGCACTCGTCAATTAAGCATGCCAATGCCATCTAAGGTACATGATTGCCAATGTAATCATCGAGCGAAGCTTGTTTCAAGCTTATGATTGACATGACATATCAAATTAGAATTTGTAAAAGCTAATGCTACCAATTGGGTGACGTAGCATGCGGAACAAAGGAAAAAGGAAATGAATAATCGTATGGCAATAAATTCTTATTGCTTTCTCCAGTTGGCAAAAAAGTATATATGCATGGCAGCTGTCCTACGTACTAAAGCTGTAACCAATGCTTTCCAACCATTTGCCATATACTTAGGCCAGTGTCCTCTCCCACCAACGGATCCATGGGGGCCTGCCGTTAAGACACACCGCCCCCCGTCCCAGTTGTGGATTACTTTAGCTAGTATGCACTGAATCCCTAAAGTGAAATGATTTAGACTGCTACAAAGGGATGCCCGATGCAGCAGGGAATTTGATGTCCCCTGTAAATCCAACTTCCGAACGAAATAGATTTTGTGTGATATTTTATGTTAACAGCTTTGCTCTAAGGTGTTTGTTTGGATGTTGCAACCAATTGAAGGAATTGAAGAGAGATAGGATTAAACTGCATTAAAATCTTTGGGTTTGCGGTATATACGTTGCGTCCACCAATATCTTACGTCTATGCCATATGGATTGTGGAGTTCGTGCCTTCGTAAGAGTCCTTCAAAGCAGTGTCGCACATGCTTGTCCAAGTCCACCACCTATGAAAGATTCTCCTTGCACACTTCACTTATGGTAATACTCTTAAGCGGCCATGGCGAGTAACGTGCTGACAAAAAGATTGCTTGGAAGCTACGTGTTGTAGAATGGAAGCCAAAACACGTGACCCAAGCTACGGTATCGTCTTATCTTATCGTATTATAAAACGGATGGTTTGTTGCAAATAAAGTTTATCGTTAGATGGTCCTTATCCTCGTTGATCATTCCCAAGTGGGCTTAAATTGTCGTCGTTTGCCCTCGTGCTTCTTCCTTCATTAGGCCAATTAAATTATTGTCATTTGCCCACGGGCTCTTTTCTGCACCATATGACCCTGCGTCTTTTACGCATTTTGTTTTGCCCTCCCATCTCGTGCGTCGAACGGACCTACATGATCTACATGATCTTGACACACGGTGCATTCACTGTATCGTCATACACGGCACCTAGCTTAATAAAGAAAGCAAAAATAATAAATGCATTCCTCTTGGGACTCTATGATGATAGGCCCATAATTTGGATATGAATGGAGCTTCATGACTCGGGCCCTGGTTGCGTAATATAAACAGCATAACAAACAATCCACAGATAAATGCTGATCTGTTATTCTAATTATTTCTTGCTGTTATGTGCAGATTGTCTTTCTACGTAATTGTTATAGTTTGTCTTGCGTACAGGTAGAAGAAGAGGGAAAGAGGTTAAGAAGAGAGAGATGGAAGGGAGAGAAGGGAAGGACATAGAGAACAACGAAGGAGGAGCGATGGCAATGCCGGTGGCGGTGGGGGGAGAGGAGGAGGGAGAGGGGAGAGGGGTGATGGAGAGGAATGGAGTTGGAGGAGGAGGATCAGGCTTCTTCTACGAGGAGGAGGACAAGGAGATGGGGATGAGGGAGCCGCTGCTGCGGAGGCGCACCATGAACACCACCTCCCAGCTCGCCATCGTCGGCGCAAATGTCAGCCCCATTGAGAGTCTGGACTATGAGTAAGCTGCCAACCATCATCCCTTTCGTTCCACCTTCTTCTCAGATTTTTATTTTTCTTATATTTTCTTATTAAGTTTTGATGCCATGATTATTAGCCCAATGATAAGGTTGTGTCACAAGAGGTAAGGCTGCGTACATCTGATTCTCTCTGTATCCCTGCACTGGCAGGAGCCTAATGCGGGCCACCGTTTTTATTGAAGTGTTAATGAATATGAGACAGCAACTCCACATTGTTTTGAGTAATACATGATACATCTTGACTGCACCGCACATAGAAATTCTTTTTTGATTATGTCCAATGTTATCCAGCCTAGTTAATTTTCGACATCATGATTATCCATGTTTTGAAGTTTGCTTTTCTTTTCTTTTTCTTTTTTTTGATCAAGTTATCTCAAATGATATTCTTTTCTTTTCTTTTCTTTTCTTTTTGATCGAGTTATCTCGAATGATATGCTTTTCTTTTCTTTTCTTTTCATTTTTGATCGAGTTATCTCGAATGATATGGAATCATGGCATGGCTATTGCGCTTGTATCTGGTTATTTTGCATAATAGGACACCGGTTGACTTACAAAAGTACAATATTTTAACCATATCTTTCTATGCTTTCTTGTAGCTCTGTTATTTTGAATTTATAATTGTTATTTATAGCTAGTGATTCTGTTCGTGATGGACTATAGTAGATGATGTTCCTGTATTTTTGGTTCCTGATCATTTGGGGGCAAAAAGATGAGATCAGGAACCGTGCCAACAAGATGTCACACATCTTATAGAGCCTGTTTGTGTTGGGTTTGGATTATGGGTTTTGAAGTGAAGAACTTCCAAAGGGAGGTGTTTCCACCTCTTGACAGTGGAGTTATGTCATCACATATTTACTAGACAAGTCCTATCTTCCTTTCAGCATGAAGATGTTGTGCCTTTGGCGAAACAGATATTCACATATTTACTTTTTTTCAGAATTGTAGAGAATGATCTATATAAGCAGGACTGGAGGTCAAGGAGAAAAGTTCAGATATTCCAGTATGTTGTCCTGAAGTGGACCCTTGCTCTTCTTATTGGCCTGGGTACTGGGCTGGTTGGCTTCTTCAACAACCTTGCAGTTGAGAACATTGCTGGTTTTAAGTTGTTGCTGACTAATAATCTTATGCTTAAGGAAAGGTATGAATTCCACCAAATGCTCCCTAGGGATCGGCTAACTTCATGCAAAGTTGTTTTTTTTAAGCAATATGCATAGTTTAAGTTCTATTGAATAAATAGCTTGTCTGAGCATGTTAAAATTCATAATTTATTCGGCATAGGTTAAATTCTATCATCCAGCAAAATATTTGGAAACGTTTGGGAAATGTTGCATCCTAAAATACAATAACAGATTATAGTAAGAAGGAATGTAGAGAACAATAAGATATTCTTGGTTCTTATGTTCAAAAAAGTATTTGATGTAAGATACTAAAATTATGGCAATACATTATGTTCTCATATTTGCTGAAAACAGGGATATGGAGAGATAAATAACATTCAGTGTTAGCTTGACATTCTACCACTAGTTTAGGTTCTTTTATGATCTTGGAACATTTATTAGGATTAACAATAACATTCACTTAGTTATGTATATCTGATAGGTAGTTGACAGGTCAATCTCTTCTGCTTTGTTACTCAGGTTTTTTACCATTTTTGGGTTGACATGATGTTTCTTTTTCTTTTTTTCTTTATGCAAGTTTCGTTGACATCGTGTAATCATTATTATGTTGTAATTTCTGTTAATTGAGTACATATATTTTCTTGTGGTTGATGTATATGATGATCTGGATTGATTACCTTTACTTGATAGACATTTTAAGTGGATAAGTGCATGATAGGTCATAGGTATATGATCTTTTTAGCTGCAGTAATTCCTGTACATAGCAGTAGAATCACATCTAGCTGTTCTCTTCGACATGTACATGAAAATCTATGACTGTATAATGCAAGACACAACATGATCCTGAAGGGAACAGGAGCTTACCTGTGTCATAAGATATTCCTAGAAACATGCTCCTATTCTGGCAGATTTTAGTCCATAGTTTTTATAAGTATAGCAAATTTGTCTTTCTGTCACTGTCCCTTATATGAAGTGGAAGATCAGATGCAGGGGGACACATTAACATGGAGCTGCTAAGTCCATGAACCCCACTATGAAAACATACGCAAAAGATTTCCTCCATCCTTTCATACTCTATTCCTCAAATGGTCTAAAGAAGAACAACAAAAGATACTACCCAATTCATAGGTGTCATAACTCATGGCTTGGTAGAGAAAATCAGAGTCAAAATTATGTGATCCTCACTGATACTAAAGGGTTGTTTGGTATTTTGCTTCTCCGAGATGTTTATTAAAACAATCAAAAAAGACCTACTCTTATGTGCAGATTTTATGAGAAAAGGGAGACCTGTTTTTATGTAAACTCTATTTTCGAAGTGCTATGACCTGTCAATCTTGTCCAAAACCGAGCCAACCAAAAATGCGTTTCAAAAACTCATTTACTTTAGGTTTCACATAGATTAATTTTAAATGAACAGCACAACAGAACAATCCTCAACTTTTGTAAGACCATACATTTTAAAACTTAAAAGACCCTTAGATCACTTGATACTAGAATTTGTATTAATTACATCTCTGTCATAATAAAGGTAGTTGACAAATGCAAGCGATCTAACGGTCTTACACCTAGTCATATGGTCACCCAATTAGCTCTCTCTGGTGTAATTTATAGTAATCTATTGTGGCTTCAATGTGACTAGAATGAGTCGACAATTAACATTCATGCATTTGAGTCAGAGGACCTCTCTAACTTGTGCAGACAATATATCACCTCCCATTTGACAGAGTCTTTTATTGGTTGGATTCTTCGCATGACCATCATGTGTGAAACATAAACCTGTGTCAGTACCATTATATATGACCAGTACGTATTGGAATAACCACACTAGCTGATGAGACATATTGTTTACTGTGGAACCTTAATGTGTGCAAATCTTTGGGTATCATTTGATTAGTTGTAATGATCTGATCGCTCAGGAATTTCTGAAAGCTCATCTTGAACATCAGAACAATTATGCATTGATCCTTCAGTGACCAAATAGTTGTGATTTTCCGTCTTTGGGTTTTGCGGCATTTAGTTGAAATGCATCTATATGCATAAAGTACAATGAGTTAATTATGTAAATATGCTGGCAGCGGATTGCAGAAGCATACAAACAAAATATAAAAATTGAAAGCTTTCTAATTGCACATAATCTTACCTGCTGTAATGGAATTGAAATCTACTACTTGATAAATAACATTCGCATCTGTAGAAAAAGTCCAAGTAAGTATTATGTCGTTCCAGTGCAGGTACCGAGAAGCATTTTTGGCATATGCTGGCTGTAATTTAGTTTTGGCTGCAGCAGCCGCAGCCTTATGTGCTTACGTTGCTCCTGCGGCCGCTGGGTCTGGCATCCCTGAAGTGAAAGCTTATCTCAATGGTGTTGATGCTCACTCTATATTAGCTCCCAGCACACTCTTCGTGAAGGTTATTCCAACCCTCATACTTTTGATTTATGTTTTGTGTCACATGCTACCATGAATGCAGAAATCCAATACAGATAAAGATTCAAGTTAAATGCAGTAGACATAAGGATTCAATTTCTGTTGCAATGTTTGTATGCACAAAAAAGGAAATTCATAACCCAGATCTGGCATGCAAATCTTCTTTCTCGTCAGATTCTCCTAAACACTAGATAGAAATCATTCACCATGGCAGAAAATAAGTCATTTTCGGAACCTCTTTCTTTACTTTTAAAGCTTCATTTCATCGCTAGCACATATGGCCAGTTCATGAAAGTCATGATCATCTGTAAACTTCTGTTTGGACCTGGATGTGGTCAAAGTTGAATTTCACTTGGTCACCCAGCCTAATCGGCTAAATATTATGTCGGTGTGCCATACCTTTTCTTAGAAGTTTCTTGCCTTCATAGTTCAACTCTACACTGCAATTTGTTGTTATCCTTCTATAATGACCAGAGATAAAGCACTCCAGACCAAGGTCCGCCGTACCGGTACCGGTCGGCGTACCGGTGGCCGGCCGGACCGGTACGGTACCGGTCCGGTCCGGTACGTACCGGCCGGTACCGGTACGGTACGCGGTGGTTTCAAAAACCACAGCGCGCGGCGCTGTGGTTCTAAAAAAAAAAATCGTACCGGTGCGAACCGGCTGGTTCGCACCGGTACGAGACTAGTACGGGCCCGAACCGGCCGGTTCAGATAAAAAACAGAAAAATACCGGTTTTTTTGCCGTTCCGGTACCGGTCTAGGACCGGACCGGTACGTACCGGCCCGTACCGGCCGGTATGGGCTGGTACGGCATTCCATGCTCCAGACTATTAATAACCATTTTGTCTATCAAAGAAGTGACAGAGGCTTAACAAGAAGTTCTACAATATGCTCAACTACAATAGTTATGTCAGCTCTGTTGGATTTAATGATTAAATGTTTTATTTTGTCGCCATCCTCTGGTGGTGCGGTTGGTTTGTGTGTGGGGTTGTTCTCACAAGGATGTGAGATCGAGTCTTCTTCCTGTGGTTTTTGCGTAAAAGCCTTTTGTGCAAGAAAGCTTGCACGAACGTAAAAGCACTTGCTTTTATGTTCGCTTGAGGGGCGCGTAAGGCCCAGGAGTCACGCTCGTCACGTCCACATGAAGGATCGCGCCCGCGAGGGGCACGACCGTGGCTTCGTGCCTCACGCGAAGAGTCGCACCCCGAGCACGACCGTGGTTTCGCGCCTCACGCGAAGAGTCGCGCCCCACAGGCATACGTCACGTAGAGGTCTATAAATAGACAACCTCTACAGATTAGAAACATATCATATCAGAAATAGAGGATTCCTAATCTCTCTTCTCTCTCTACTCTCTCTACCAGTTAAAATATTTCTTCCAATTTTTTTTTTTAAATGGGCTTGCTGCATATTGATTCTGGGTTCGAAGCCTTCTTTGATCCGTGCAAATCATCGAGGCAAAAGGAACGAGAGGCTGTTGTATCTCAGGAGTAAAACACCATCCAAGCCTAGTGCACTGTAAGGCGGCGAAATCTACTTCAAGAAAAGTGACCAACATACCACGTCTCAGCATCTCGGGTTCCATTTTTCTACTTTTACTTTTATTTTTTTCTGTTTTAGCCTATTACTGCCTATTATTTATTGAAGTAGAATAGTTTAGTTTTATTTCTGCTTCAAATTTATTTGCAACAATCTTGAAGTAGATTTTCCTACGTATAATAGGCTAGTAATTAGAGTTACCCCAATGGCCAATGCAAGTGACCCGGTTCCTCCTGAAAAGTTTAATGGAACTAATCTTAATCATTGGAGAGAGAAAATGGAAATCTCTTAACCACGCTTGGATTATTTTTCATAATTTTTGACTCTCCTCCAAATGAGGATGAGAATGAACCGGCTAGAACTTGTAATTTAGATGAATTTAAGAAGAAAGACTACCTGTGTAGGGGTAGGATTTTGTCCTATCTTTCTGATCCCCTTTTTGATGTCTATTGCACTCTAAAAATGATGGGGACATCAGCTAGGTCCCCATTTTATTTGCATATTTGCTTATTGTTATTTCTGGGTTTATTTGTGTTTTAGGATTTATTTGTGGTTTATTTTATTCTGGGCTTATTTGCATTTTAGGGCTTATTTATGGGGAATTATTTAATGTAAGGGGTTTATTTTAATTGTTCTTATGGGGGCCTATTTAAAGGGAACTTTTATGTTGATTAGGGTTTTGATGAAGAATTAAACATTTTCTCTCCACCTATTCTCCTCCTCTCTTCTTCTCTCCTCCTCTTCTCCTCCTCCTCCTCTTTCTCTTCTCCCTCTTCTTCTGTTCTGATTTACAATCCCGCTGAAGTTCTTCCTCCAGATTTGGTCCGGCATCAACTTGGTATCAGAGCCGTTGGCTTTGCCCCTGCTGCCAAAGCCACGAGCCAGATTATCTGCCAACGCCCGGGGTCTAGCTTCTCTCTCTCTCGGTTCTCACCAGAGGCAAAGGGAAACCCTGTCTGCGTGCCCTTCCCACCAGCCGTCACCACCGTGAACACCTCTACCACCCACCGCCAGACCACCGGTGGTTCTTCTGCGGTCTCCCAGAAGTTAAGCCGTAGCCGTCCGGGATCAAGCGTCACAGGCAAACAGCAAAAAAAAAAAGTCTGCAGCCGAGAGAGAAGAAAGAGCCACAGTCCCTGTGCCGGATTCCCCCCTCGCGTCCATCTGACTTGATCCCTCGGTCGTCGCCGTTGCCCCACCACCTGCAACCACCGGCAGCCGGTGTATGGCCGATCGTCGCCGGATTCCCGGATTCCTGTGGCCGCACGAATATTACGCCGTACGTCGACCACGGACACCGGAGCGCGTCGAAGGGCCACGTGTGACTCCCGCTGCCGGAAAGAGGAAGAGCGTCGCCGACCTGTTCTCGACCTTGTCCCTTGGCCCTGTCGACGCACCCGCCGACCACCGCGCACAAGGAAATCCCGGCCACCACCACGACCAGCCGCCGCCTGTCGCCGCCGACAACGGAGCCACTGTCACCGTTCCGTTCGGCCGCTCCGCAACCACCGCCGAAGCGGCCGGAACGCCCTCCCGAATCGATCGGGAGGTTGAAGGAGTTACGGTAACGGGTCAGTTCTAAACCCGTTACCCAACCCGATAACCCGGGTCTCCAACAAAAAAAAAAAAATCACGTGATCTGCATGTGCCGGTTTTACAGTTATCGGAGCGGGTTTCATTCGAAACCGATAACCCGAACCCGTTAAGGTTCAAAAAAAAAAATCCCGTAGGATCACGTGACCTGCACGTGTTCCCAAAAAAAAAAAAAAAAAAAAAAAAACTAACCTCTGTTTCTTTCGAGCCGCCGACGCCATTGCCGCCGCCCCCTGCCGTGCCGTCTCTGCTGCCGACGCCCTCTCCTCCGTCAACCGAGCCGCGCCGCCCCTGTGTCCGTGCCGTTCGGGCCTCGCTCCGCCTTCGCCGTCTCCGCCGGCCTCGCTCCGTCTTCGCCGTCTCCGCCCGTGCCGCCTCTTGCCGCCGCCGAGATCCGCCATCGCCCGATTCCCGTGTTCTCCCTCCCCACCGAGCTGCACCGCCTTGCCGTCGTCGTCCCCGCCGCTCCCGCGACCGCCCGATTGCCACCACCGCTGCCTCCTATCCTCCTTAGTCCTTGCTTCGCCGCTGCCCCTCTGCTCACCGCATCTCCATCGCCGTCACACGCCACCGCAGCTCCGCCCCTCCTTACCACTGCCGACCGCCGCCTGCCGTTTTCTCCTTTCGCCGAGAGGCACCAAGCCCCTTCCCCTAACTCCATTTTTTCCCACCCCCTGTTGCAGTCATCCAAGCCACCATCGCGGGCTTCCTTGGCCCGCCTTCCACCAAACCCTCCCGTCTGGCCCTGTTGCCACTTGTCCAGCAGGCCACCAGCCCAGTCCGTCTCTACGGCCCGATTCTGTCCGTCAGCCCAAGGCCCTTGGCCGCAGGCCCTGTTTCAGGCCCAAGCCAGGGTGTTCTTCAGCCCATTTCAACAGCCCAGGAAGCCTTGTGCTGTAGATGCAGGTCCAAAACTCCAGCTAGCTCTGCCCGGTGCCAACTTCGTGTTCGAGACTCCACGAGCAGACGATTCTGGTCCACTGCATTCACCACAGGTAATAGGTTCTTCCTCCTTTGGGCTTGCTTATCTAAATATGTTCTAGTTCTCTTGCATGACAGCCCTATTTTGAAACTTATTTTCTTGTCAAACTGCAAAACCTAGAACATTTTCCACTACACCCGTCCTACCTACCAATTAAATCTAAATATTAAATTAGCACACCGTAGTGTCAGGATATCATCAACATCCATAGATCAGATTACTTTCAGACTTTGAATGACTGTAAAACGTGTTTGCAACCTAACTTCTTATAGTGACTAATTTTCTACTTTAATTCTGAAATAACCAAAGTACAAATTAGTAACATTTAATTTTAAGTTATTTTTGTGAAAAGTTGCTGATTTCTGAATTCATAGTAGGTTGCATTAGTGGGTTGCATCAGTAGGTTGTCCTGCATTACATTTGGACAATTAGGGTTCATTAGTAGCATTGCATATCATATCACCAACTAGAGTAGTTCCTGTATGCCCACCCGTAGTGGTAGAGAGTACCTCCTCACTGACTCTCAGACTCCTTTATCCACCATGGACCCCAGAGTTATACAAGATATTCTGGAACAATTAGCTGCAATACGAGCTGATCAAGACGAATTCAAACGTGAGATCCGTGCTCTAGTACAACACCCTAGGACTCCGGAACCATCATCCCCAATTGCAGCTTATCCCGAGTTTGGTTTGACCACACCGCCTGTAGCTTTTCCTCATCCCCCTAGGAACCAACTTCATCCTGATCACCAGCGCGATTTTGATGAGCGATTACTTCGTACCGTACGAGTAGATGCCCCCACATTTGCTGGTCAATTAGAGCCGAGCATGTACCTTGATTGGAGAGCAGCCATGGACAATTATTTTGAGTGGTACGATATGACTGAAGATAGAAAAGTACGGTTTGCCAAAATGAAGCTTATTGGGCAAGCTCACTGGTACTGGCATAACGTTGAACATCGGCGTGAGACCCAGAGGCTTCCACGCATCACCACGTGGGAGGATATGAAAGAAAAACTGAATGAGAAGTATCTGCCATTCTCTTACCGACAACGCCTTATGGATAGGTGGCAGAAACTAACTCAAGGAACTTCAACTGTTGCCGATTACATTGCACAATTTGAGGAGTTTCACATGAGGTGCGGTGTAATCGAAGAGGAGACTGTTACTCTTTCTAGGTTTCGAGCCGGACTCCGTGAGGAGATCCAGAAAGAATTAATCCTCCGAGAGATTACTACCCTTGGCCAGGCATACCAATTGGCTCAAGACGTGGATAGTTTTTTACGAGTCCCTGTGGTGAGACGTACCAACTCTCGGTTCTTGCCCCCAGGAGCCCGACCTAATCAAAGCCATCTCCCACAACCCAGACCACTCTCCAACCATCCTTCCCAGCCCGGTTCTAGCCAAACACCGACTAGGACGTTCCCGGTGCCTGCTCAAAGTACAT
Organism: Phoenix dactylifera; assembly: GCF_009389715.1. Classification (NCBI taxonomy): domain Eukaryota; kingdom Viridiplantae; phylum Streptophyta; class Magnoliopsida; order Arecales; family Arecaceae; genus Phoenix; species Phoenix dactylifera. The sequence continues at coordinate 104,623 of NW_024068050.1, read as the reverse complement.
CAACTGATAAAGGAAAAGGCATATTAAGGTCCAACCCGCCCTTAAGAAACCAAACCCAGTGTTTCAGGTGCCAAAAGTTTGGTCATATTGCGTCCCAATGTAATGCCAAGACCTATTTAATGACTGAACTGGAAGCAGGAACCCAGGATACTGAATGTGTCGAAGAAGTCTATGAACCAAACATCGAGGATTTTGTAGATGACTTTGGAGATGAAAAGACCGGGTTAGAGTTTGTTCAGACTGAATACCAAAATGAGCCCACTGATAGTAATGACCAAAACCATAGGCTCCATGTGGTTAGGTGCACACTAGCCCAAACAAAGACTGAACAAGACTGGCGAAGAACCTCCCTATTTTATACACTTATTAAGATCAATGGTAAAACATGCAAAATCTTATTTGATAGCGGGAGTTGCATCAATGCCATTGCGTCTGGAGTTGTTTCTCGCCTTGGCCTGAAATCTACCCCTCATCCTAATCCATATAAAGTAGCCTGGGTAGATAAGACGTCCATTTCGGTTTCAGAAAGATGCCTTGTCCCGATTCAATTTCTATCTTATAAAGACGAGATTTGGTGCGACTGCCTTCCGATGGACGTAGGTCAAGTCATTCTAGGAAGACCTTGGTTATACGATAGGGACGTCACACTTCATGGTCGGTCAAATTCGTGTAGTTTTATGTTCCAGGGTCGGAAAATTATACTGAATTCATTGCCTCCTAGAGAGCCCGGCCCTGAGAAGAAGGGTGCTACACCACAAAAAGAAGAGTCACTTCACATCATTACTTCGAAAGAGGTAATGAAAGATATCGAAAGCCATTCACCTGTGTTCGCCCTTGTGGCTAGAGTTATTAATGTGGAGTCAAATGTCGAACATCCGGCCGCCGTAGTTCCTCTGTTGAAGGAGTTTCACTCTGTCTTCCCAACTGATCTTCCAGAGGCACTCCCTCCAATGCGTGATATCCAGCACGTAATTGATCTCATTCCTGGAGCGTCACTGCCAAATCTTTCCCACCATAGACTCAATCCAAACGAGCACACTGAACTGAAACGCCAAGTTGACGAACTCGTCACTCGAGGGTATATTCGTGAGAGTTTGAGTCCCTGTGCTGTACCTGCACTCCTCACTCCCAAGAAAGATGGCTCTTGGAGGATGTGCGTCGATAGCCGTGCTATCAATAAAATCACGGTTAAGTATCGTTTTCCCATTCCTAGGCTGGGCGACCTTTTAGACTATATGTCTGGTGCTACAGTTTTTTCCAAGATCGACCTAAAGAGTGGGTACCACCAGATTCGGATTCGTCCTGGGGATGAATGGAAAACTGCATTCAAAACCAAAGATGGACTCTACGAATGGTTAGTAATGCCTTTCAGATTAACAAATGCTCCAAGTACTTTTATGAGGGTGATGACACAGATCTTTCGACCTTTCTTGAACAAATTTGTCGTTGTATACTTTGATGACATCCTCATTTATAGTCAAACTCAAGAGCTCCATCTCTCACACCTAAGGCAGGTTTGTGAAGTCCTGCGGAAAGAAAGCTTCTTTGCAAACCCTAAGAAGTGTGCCTTCCTAACTAATCACGTCACTTTCTTAGGATTCATAGTATCTTCCAAGGGTGTATCCGCTGATCCAGAAAAAGTAAGCGCGATAGTCGATTGGCCTGAGCCCAAGACCTTAGCCGAGGTACGTAGTTTTCATGGTCTGGCTACTTTCTATCGTCGCTTCATTAGGAATTTTAGTTCAATAATGTCTCCCATCACAGATTGCATGAAGAAAGGAGACTTTATCTGGACTAAGTCGGCATCCCAAGCATTTAAAGATATTAAGCATAGGATGACCGAAGCACCTGTCTTGCGCCTTCCTGATTTCACTAAGGTATTCGAGGTCGCATGTGATGCCTCTGGCGTTGGTATAGGTGGTGTGTTAAGCCAAGAAGGTCACCCTGTCGCGTTCTTTAGCGAAAAGTTAAGTGATGGCAGGTTGCGTTATTCCACCTATGATAAGGAATTCTATGCGGTAGTGCAAACTTTGCGACATTGGCGACACTATTTGCTACCGCAAGAATTTGTTCTGTATTCAGACCATGAGGCTTTAAAGTATCTCAATTCTCAAAAGAAATTAAACCTTCGACATGGCCGATGGATTGAGTTTCTACAAGCCTATACTTTTGTGCTGAAACATAAAGCTGGAGTTGAGAATAAGGCTGCTGATGCGCTCAGTCGACGGATCTTCCTCCTATCCATGATGAGCACTGAAGTAATTGGTTTTGAAAGGATCAGGGAACAATATACCACCTGTCCCGATTTTAGTAATGTATACCTGACCTTACGAGATGGAGTAGAGAGAGCACGATGAATTCTTTTTACACGATGATTATCTCTTTCGCTCCGACCGTTTGTGTATTCCTCGAACTTCTTTGAGAGATTTTCTAGTATGGGAAATACACGCTGGAGGACTGTCTGGGCATTTCGGGAGAGACAAAACCATTGAGATGGTGGAAAGACGTTTCTTCTGGCCGAGTCTCAAGAGAGACATGGCCAAGATCGTCGCTCAGTGTCGCACATGTCAATTAGCCAAACAACGTAAACAGAACACTGGGCTTTACACTCCACTACCTGTTCCTGATTGTCCGTGGCAAGATGTTAGCATGGATTTTGTGTTAGGGCTTCCACGTACCTCGACCAAACACGATTCCATTTTTGTAGTAGTGGACCGATTCTCTAAAATGGCTCATTTTCTCCCATGTTCTAAGACTTCTGATGCTTCTAGGATTGCGAAACTCTATTTTGACGAAGTCGTTAGACTCCATGGTCTTCCTAAATCTATTGTGTCCGATAGGAATGTTAAATTTATGAGCTATTTTTGGAAAACTCTTTGGCACATGATGGGTACCAAATTAAAATTTTCCTCTGCCTATCATCCCCAAACTGATGGCCAGACCGAAGTGGTCAACCGAAGTCTAGGGAGTCTTCTCAGATGTCTGGTAGGTGAGCATACTAGGACTTGGGATCTCGTGTTACCAACTGCCGAGTTTGCATATAATAGTTCGGTCAATAGGACCATAGACATGAGTCCTTTTGAAGTGGTGAATGGCTATAAACCTAGGCAACCTATAGACTTGATTCCCATGTCTCATCAACATAGAGTCTCTGAGTCTGCACAATCATTTGCTTCACACCTGCATTCATTGCATCAGGAGATCAGCAAGCTTATTCACTCTAATAACTTAAAATATAAATCCTTTGCTGATTTGCACCGACGTTATAAAGAATTAAATGGAGGTGATTCAGTCATGGTAAGAATTAGACCTGAACGACTTCCTTCGGGGACGTTCAAAAAGTTGCAATCTCGTAGTGCGGGACCGTTCAAAGTCCTAAAGAAAATCAGTTCGAATGCGTATGTTGTAGATCTTCTTGAAGACTATGGGATTAGTGCGACATTTAATATTGAAGATTTAGTCCCATACAAGAAATCAACATTCATTCCTTCTGACCCTTTTGTTGATACATCCACTGTTGTTGATCACCCTGCTCTAGCACCTGCTAGTGAGCCTCCACCTCCACAGTTTCATGCACGCAGAGAACACATAGAACATATATTAGATGAGCAGGTTATATCTACCAGGAGAGGAAGCTACCAACGTTACCTTGTTCGGTGGAAAGGTCGATCCGAATCAGATGTGTCGTGGATTTCGCGAGCTGAGTTGCAGCGCCTTGACCCGGATCTTCTGGAGCAGTACGACAGCCGACCCGATTTACACTCGACAGGGTCGAGTTTTTCTCACCCGGGAGGAGTTGATGGGGACATCAGCTAGGTCCCCATTTTATTTGCATATTTGCTTATTGTTATTTCTAGGTTTATTTGTGTTTTAGGATTTATTTGTTGTTTATTTTATTCTGGGCTTATTTGCATTTTAGGGCTTATTTGTGGAGAATTATTTAATGTAAGGGGTTTATTTTAATTGTTCTTATGGGGCCCTATTTAAAGGGAACTTTTATGTTGATTAGGGTTTTGATGAAGAATTAAACATTTTCTCTCCACCTATTCTCCTTCTCTCTTCTTCTCTCCTCCTCTTCTCCTCCTCCTCCTCTTTCTCTTCTCCCTCTTCTTCTGTTCTGATTTACAATCCCGCTGAAGTTCTTCCTCCAGATTTGGTCCGGCATCAAAAAACCTCTAAGAAGATTTGGGATGATCTTAATAAAAAATATGGTATCCAAGATGCCGGAATGGATAAGTATACTGCTAGTCAATTCCTGTCTTATAAGATGGTAGACACGAAGCCCATAGGCTTAAGGGGAATGGGTATAACTGAGAGCCTTCAAGTTGCTTGTACCATTGACAAGCTTCCACCTTCTTGGAAAGATTTTGGGTTGTCCCTAAAACATAAGACCGAGGAAATGAGCATGAAAATCCTATTATCTGCCATTAGAATCCAAGAGCAACATCTTGAGAAAGACAATGAGCAAATCATGAACCCTGAGTTTCTAACTAAGGTGAACTTTGTAGAAGGCCAGAATAAAACCTATAGGTTCAAAAACTCCAAATTTGAAAAGGGTGGACCTAAGAATAAAGGAAAATCCATGAAGCCAAAATACCAAATCAATAAGAATGATCGGAGGCCGATTTACTACAATTATGGAAAATCCGGTCATATGGCACTAGTATGCCAGATGAAGTATTAGAACTATGAACATGCACCTCCTCAACCTGCCAATCCACAAACCAACATGGTGTTATCCAGTACTGGCCCTACTAGTACTGATGATCGGTATGTAACTTTAAGTTCAGAGTTAAATTTGGCAATTCATTCTACCGATTGGTTAGTGGATACAGGTGCGAATGTTTATATGTGTACTGATCGTACCCTATTTACTGTTTATCAGGTTCGGAGCGGCCTAACAATGATTATGGGAAATTCTACCTTGGCACGAGTACTTGGAACTGGGAAAGTACTCTAAGGCTTACATCTGGGAATGTGCTTCCTCTATTTAATGTGTACCATGTGCCCGCAGGAAGGAGGAATCTGATCAGTGGATCTCTTCTGATAAGGAGTGGCTATTCTTTGTTATTTCAATCTAAGAAAGTGATTATAACAAAGAATGGAACATTTGTAGGCAAAGGCTATGAGTGTGATGGCTTATATGTAATTAATAAAATGAATGATGTACCTTTGGATATTCCTTCTTATAGCAATAATAAAGTTATTCTTTCAGTATGTTCTTCATTTCTTTGGCATGCTAGATTAGGACATGTGAATAATAATACTATTAAAAGAATGATTAGTTCTGGTTTATTGCCTAATGTTACATTAGATAAAAAGAAAATTGTCTAATTTGTGTTCAGTCTAGGCAACCTAGAAAACCATTTAAAATGGTAAATAGAAATTCAACTTTATTAGAATTAATACATTCAGATGTATGTGATCTAAATGGAACTTTGACTAAAGGGGGTAGAAGGTATTTCATTACCTTCATAGATGATTATTCTAAGTATTGTCAAGTTTATTTGATGAAATCTAAAGATGAAGCATTTGAGATGTTTAAGACTTATAAATCTTTAGTAGAAAATCAATTTGACAAGAGAATAAAGATTTTCAGGTCAGATAGAGGAGGAGAATACACCTCTAATGACTTGAATGAATTCTGTAGAGTTAATGGAATTCTACATGAAGTAACACCTTCCTATTTACCTCAGTCTAATGGAGTGGTTGAAAGGAAAAATCGGACTCTGCAAGATATGGTAAGATCTTTGCTTGCCAACTTAGGTTTACCTGAGGTTTGGTGGGGGGAAGCAATGCTTACTGCATGTTTCCTGCTTAATAAGGTTCTGTTGCTGGTGGTCCAAACCGAGAACGATTGGCACAGCGGTGTGAACGGGGTTCCCTTTGAGTTGCTTTGGTTGCGCTCCGCCCTCCGCCGTGAAACCTGCAAGCAAGCCTCGCACCACCACCGGGGTAGTGGGGGCCCTCCGACGATCAAGTCAGAGGAGATCGAAGGAGAAGGAGAAGGAGAAGGTAGCAGGTGAGATGATACTCTGGAAGATATATCTTACCCTCCCCCTTTCCCCCCAGCCTCATATATATCAGGCTGGGGGGTTTTTCCGGGGATTCGTCATCGTGTGGCACGATGGGGCTGCCACTGACATGGCCGTTACAGGGCGTCGTGGGGCAGCGCTGGGTACAGCCATGGCAGGGCATAGTGGAGCTCCGCTTTGTACGGCTGTTACAGGGGATCGTGGGGCAGCGCCGGATACGGCCGTTGCAGGGAGTAGTGGAGCAGGGGGCCGCGGCGTGCCTCAGAGGAACAGTCTGTTGTTGTCGAGAGATTGCCGACTCGGGGTCGGATTGCTGGATCAAGGGGCAGCCGACTCGGGGTCGGGCTGCGGAGCCGAAGATATCCGACCCGAGGTCGGATTGCTGGATCAAGGGGCAGCCGACTCGGGGTCGGGCTGCGGAGCCGAAGATATCCGACCCGAGGTCGGATTGCTGGATCAAGGGGCAGCCGACTCGGGGTCGGGCTGCGGAGCCGAAGATATCCGACCCGAGGTCGGATTGCTGGATCAAGGGGCAACCGTAGTCTTCCTGGGCGCGCGTGCCGGTCACGTGGGGCATGGTGGCTAAGTTCCCCCGTAACAGTAGCCCCCCACTTCCGAGCCTGGAACTAGGAGGGGAACGGGTGAAGGGAGTGATGCTTCGAGATTGCCGCCATCCCTCGGAAAGGCGCGCGCGCTCCGAGCTTCCCGCCTTCTTTATGGCGTATGGCAGTTGTCGCTGATCTGGCGGTCTGCGGATTTCGGCGGACATCCTTCCTTAATGGCGTCGATTCGCCTTTGGGGCGCGAACAAACTTTCGGCAGCCAGGCGTCCTCTGGTGTCACCGAGGCGTCACCCGCCTTTCCGCCTATTTAACCGGGGGCCCTCCCCCGTCCGCCTTTCTCTTCACAGGCATCTTCAAGTTTCTCCCTTGTGCCGCTGCCGTTGCCGCCGAACTGTTCGTTCGCTCCTCCTTTGACGCTCTCGGAGCCGTTCTTCCTTCCTTTCCGGTGAGTTGCCCCACTCTTCAATTTAGGGCTCTCCGTACTTTCTCCTTTCGTGTTAGTGTACTCCAGTCGTTCCGGTGCCTTCCCCCCTCTTGACCCCGTCCTGACCGTAGGTTCACTGGCCATTAGGGATGGACGAAGTAAGGGCGGACCGCATTCGGTCGGAGCTGGTCCCTGAAGACCTAGATAGGTTCGTGGCCCGGTACCACCTTCCCGAAGCCTGCAACATTACGCTCCCGGGGCCTGAGGAGAGGATGTCCCATCCTCCTCCAGGGAAGGTCGCCATCAATGAGGACATCCTTCGGGCTGGGTTCCGCTTTCCCCCCTCGGACTTAGTCGTGCAGGTGCTTCGGGGTTTAAGAGTGGCGCCGACGCAACTGGTGCCGAACTCATGGCGCACCCTGACGGCCTTCCAGGTTCTCTACCGCATGCATGAGGTTCCCGCCACCCTGAATGTCTTTTGGGAATGCTACGGCCTGAACGGCCACCCCCGGGACAGAGGGTGGTGGTGCTTCGCGGCGCGGCGAGGGTGCGGCCTCGTCAAGGATGCTCCTTCCTCCATTCACGGCTGGAAGGAGCGTTTCTTTTTCATTGACGTAGATCCCTCTTGGGGAATCGGGACAACCTGGGAGACGCCGATGAAGTCCCCGATCGGCTTATCGAGGTTGTCGAGGGAGGAGTCCGTTGGCGTTGCCGTCTTGAGGGGGCTGGTTGTCGAGGGCCGGCTTCCCCCGGTGGCCCGCCTTATTTCCGAGGATGCCTTGGTGAACGTCGGTCTGAGCTCGGTCCCCGCCGACCGTGAGCCCGCCACCACTTCTTTTTTAGCTCTTTTCTCCTCTTTCGTTTCTTCTTTCCATCAGTTTCTCAGTCTCCGACCATCTCGTCCTTTTTGCAGAAATCGACGACGTCATGCGGTCGGACAAGGCGATGGCTGTCAGTAGGGCGTCCCTACTGGAAGCGGTCCGGAGGAAGAAACGGACTCCTCCGAGCGGGGTCCCACCGGCGAAGAAGTCCCGCCAGCAGGCGACTCCGACGCCGACAGACGGGTCCGGACCCACCGATCAGGGGGACGCCGCGGGCTCGGACCGACAGTTGACGCCGTATCAGCCCTCCGGTGATGAGACTACCGCTTTTCTGGAGGCGTCACCCGGGCGCGCCCGAGACGGCCGGGTCGGACGCGATCGGTCCCCAGCCCGGCCTTCGACTCGGTCGGCTTCGGATGATACGAGAAGGAGCGCGCCGAGGCCCCGGCCGAGCGGGACCCTGTCGATTTCTGGAGCGGCCCCCGCCCCGAGCACGGTCAGCATGACTCTCCCCCAAGCAATGGGTAAGGGTAAGGCCGCAGAACCACCGTCCGGCTCCGGGGCGAAGTCGGGGTCAGCCTTCACTTTCGCCGGCGCCCGAAACCTCATCGAGACGGTGCTGCTGGAGAGTGACCGTAGGCGGGTCCGGCAGATGGGGATCCCTGACGTCGGAGCTGCCAGCTGCGTCTGTCTCATGTCGGTGAGTGTTCTTCTGGCCGCTTTCGTCATTTATAGGCTCTATTGATCCCCGCCTGACGCCCTCATTTTTCCTATCTCTTAGCTCGCCCAGTACATGATCCGTCTGGAGGAGAGCCACGAGGAACAGGCGAGGCTTCTGGCGAGGGCCGAGAGCCGACTGAAAGCTGTAGAGGAGGGAGGCCAGGCTGCGGCAGGGAGGACAACCAGGGACCTCGAGACGAGGCTCCAGGTGGCCGAAGAGCGGGTACTCGGCTTCGCCGCCCTCGAGAGGCAACTGTTGGAGACTCAGGAGCAACTCAAGGTTGCCTCGGGTCTCGAAGGCGAGATCAGGAAGGCGGAGGAGCGGGCCGAAGAGCAGTCCCGGAAGGCTGCCGACTTCCGGAAGAGGTGGGAGAAGGCCCAGCAGTCAGCCGACAACGCCCGCAACCGAGCCCGATCTCTTGAAGCCAAGCTGGCCGAATTGGAATCGGCCTTGGAGGAGTCCCGCGCGAGCAACCAGGAGCTTCATTCGCGCCTGGAGGAGGCTGAGGCTGCTCGCGTTGCTGCCGAGGCGAAGCACATGGAGGCTCGGGCCGATCTGCTGAGGGTCTCCTCTGAGGCGGACGACCGGATTGTGGCGAAGGTCATAGAGGCGAAAGCTCAGATTACGGAGCGAGCGGAGGCGGCGCTGGCCGAGAAGAGCGCGGAAATCGGGCGTCAGGCGGTACAGGCCTATCGTCAGTCCGCCGAGTTCATCTGTGACATGTCGGACGCGGGGTCCGACTCCTTTATCTTAGGCTTCGATGAAGGCCTGGCGAGGGTGTCCGCTAGATACCCCGAAATTGACCTGAGTGGGGTCTCCCTCCTCGACTCCCCTTCGATGCCATTGCCTGCTGATTCTCCAACTGTCTCCCTACCCCTTGCGGGTGTGCTCGCCGTTCCCGACCCAGGGGTTCCTCCAAGCTGACCCTCTGTATTTTTCTTTGTTCTTTTCTTTGTATGTTGGCGTTTTGCCATGTTGTATGGGTCTCGGCCCTGGTGCAACGAAAGTTAATGCAAACAGAGTGTTTCCTCATTTCACTTTCATCCTTCCTCTTTTTAACTCTCGGTAGCGCCTCGCCGACTCCTGACTCTTGAAGTTCCTCCGGCGCTAGGCCAGGCATCCGAGGGTTAGGCCTCAGGAAATTCATCCGGCGCTAGGCCAGGCATCCGAGGGTTAGGCCTCAGGAAATTCTTCCGGCGCTAGGCCAGGCATCCGAGGGTTAGGCCTCAGGAAATTCTTCCGGCGCTAGGCCAGGCATCCGAGGGTTAGGCCTCAGGAAATTCATCCGGCGCTAGGCTAGGCATCCGAGGATTAGGCCTCAGGAAATTCATCCGGCACTAGGCCAGGCATCCGAGGGTTAGGCCTCAGGAAATTCTTCCGGCGCTAGGCCAGGCATCCGAGGGTTAGGCCTCAGGAAATTCTTCCGGTGCTAGGCCAGGCATCCGAGGGTTAGGCCTCAGGAAATTCTTCCGGCGCTAGGCCAGGCATCCGAGGGTTAGGCCTCAGGAAATTCATCCGGCGCTAGGCCAGGCATCCGAGGATTAGGCCTCAGGAAATTCATCCGGCGCTAGGCCAGGCATTCGAGGGTTAGGCCTCAGGAAATTCTTCCGGCGCTAGGCCAGGCATCCGAGGGTTAGGCCTCAGGAAATTCATCCGGCGCTAGGCCAGGCATCCGAGGATTAGGCCTCAGGAAATTCTTCCGGCACTAGGCCAGGCATCCGAGGGTTAGGCCTCAGGAAATTCTTTCGGCGCTAGGCCAGGCATCCGAGGGTTAGGCCTCAGGAAATTCCGCTCGTTGGTCGGCCACGGCTGGCGCAAGCCGAGGCGACCGGTCGGGGCTTCAGGCTAGTCTGCCCCCGGGATGGTCATCGGGTTAGCCTGGCATCCGAGGGCCGAGCCTCGGGGAATTCCGCTCATTGGTCGGCCAAGGCTGGCGCAAGCCGAGGCGACCGGTCGGGGCTTCAGGCTAGTCTGCTCCCGGGATGATCATCGGGTTAGCCTGGCATCCGAGGGCCGAGCCTCGGAAAATTCCGCTCGTTGGTCTGCCAAGGCTGGCGCAAGCCGAGGTGACCAGTCGGGGCTTCAGGCTAGTCTGCTCCCGGGATGATCATCGGGTTAGCCTGGCATCCGAGGGCCGAGCCTCGGGAAATTCCGCTCGTTGGTCGGCCAAGGCTGGCGCAAGCCGAGGTGACCGGTCGGGGCTTCAGGCTAGTCTGCTTCCGGGATGATCATCGGGTTAGCCTGGCATCCGAGGGCCGAGCCTCGGGAAATTCCGCTCGTTGGTCGGCCAAGGCTGGCGCAAGCCGAGGCGACCGGTCGGGGCTTCAGGCTAGTCTGCTCCCGGGATGATCATCGGGTTAGCCTGGCATCCGAGGGCCGAGCCTCGGGAAATTCCGCTCGTTGGTCGGCCAAGGCTGGCGCAAGCCGAGGTGACCGGTCGGGGCTTCAGGCTAGTCTGCTCCCGGGATGATCATCGGGTTAGCCTGGCATCCGAGGGCTGAGCCTCGGGGAATTCCGCTCATTGGTCGGCCAAGGCTGGCGCAAGCCGAGGCGACCGGTCGGGGCTTCAGGCTAGTCTGCTCCCGGGATGATCATCGGGTTAGCCTGGCATCCGAGGGCCGAGCCTCGGGAAATTCCGCTCGTTGGCCACGCGCCTGTCGCTTGCCGCTCGACGGGATTTCTCCGTGGCCAGCTACGATCGTGTTTCTCCTATTCTCCAAGCGTCGCCTGGGGAACACCAGAAGGGTATTAAATGCTAATTGAGGCGTTACCTGGGAAATCGGATCGCCAGTTGCTGCTTGCAAGGAGTGTCAGTTAAGCGGCCGCGATACGCGCGCTCTTCGAGGCGGATGCGGCCTGGGCGCGAGCGGAGATACGTGGGCCGTGGGATACACACCGCCCGGAGTGTCCTGCATGAAGAATGCAATTAAGGAGAACGACGCTTAGGAGATCGTGGGAGGATACGCCTCGAGAGCTGGAACGGCTCCGGATTCGGTGCGCCCGCCTTTATTGGAGCCACCCGCATCGGAACGACCGGGGGGCCACAGTTTGGCTATAAATATAAGTGCAGGTGCGGTGGAGCCTCCCAAGCCGGAGCTATTCAGGTTGCCATGGATCGTGGACCTCCTCTCCGGCGTGTGGCTGGGAAACCCCTGCCGGAGGAACGGGAGGCGCGCCCCTCGCGACCTCCGCCAACTAGCCGTTTCATCTGGGATCAACAAGGAGGTTCTCCCCGGCGGAACTCCGCTCTAGGCGTTTCATCCGGGATCACATCCCCCCTCCTTTCAGCCCCGCCTCCCGATTGAGCTCTGCGCCAGACGCTTCATCCGGGATCGCGCCTCCTCGCGCTCTTCTCCCTTGTATTCCTTCCCTCCCCTTCTTCTGGGGAGGACCGGAATATCCCTTGGAGGTGGCGTTCCTCTGGAGGCAGCGGGAACTTCTTCTGCGGCGGCTCCTCATCTTTTTCGTGAGGCGTCGATGGCGCCTCCGGGGGGAAGCACCCACGCCCGGTGGGATTGCAGCTGCTTCGGATGGAGGGTTCGGGATCCCAGATCTTCAGCTCCACGGAGTCTCCACCTCTTCCTTGTTTTCTTTACTCCCCAATTCCCCTCTGGGAATTCTTTGTAATCACACGAACACACCGTTGTAACCAGGAATTATTGAAATGAAAAGAATTGTACATTTTTCGAACTGTCTTCCTGGCTTTGTCGTTCTACTGGTAATACGCCCGCAGGTTAGCGGAATTCCAGCTTCTCGGAATTTCTCGACCATCTAGGGCCTCCAACTGGTAGGAGCCAGGTCGGTTTACCCAGCGAACCCTATACGGGCCTTCCCAATTTGGCACCAGCTTCCCACCTTCCACGGGTTGAGATGCTTTGGCTCGCCTTAGCACCAGATCTCCGATTCTGAAAAGTTTCGGTCGGACCTTGGAGTTATAATATCGGGCCACCCTCCGCTGATACATCGCCATCCGAACCTGCGCCATTTCTCTTGCTTCTTCCAAGAGGTCCAGGTTCCCTCGGAGTTGCTCCGAATTGGCCTCGGGTCGGTGCGCGGCCACCCGGGGCGAGGGGAGTCCGAGCTCCACGGGAACAACCGCTTCCGTGCCATAGGTTAGGCTGAAAGGTGTCTCCCCGGTAGGGGTCCGATGCGTGGTCCGATACGCCCAAAGGACATTCTCGAGTTCTTCGACCCAAGCTTGCCCCGTCCGACCGATTCGCGCCTTAATTTCTTGGAGGATTGTCCGATTTGTGACCTCGGCCTCACCGTTGGTTTGGGGATGCGACACAGATGTGAACCGATGCTCGATCCCGAACTCCTCGCAGAAATCACGGAAATGCTTGTTGTCGAACTGTCGACCATTATCCGAGATGAGGACTCGGGGTACCCCAAATCGGACAATGATGTTTTTCTTCACGAACTTCCGGACTTGCGCCTCCGTGATAGTGGCCAGCGGCTCTGCCTCCACCCACTTGGTGAAGTAGTCGATTGCAACAATCAAGAATTTCCGCTGGGCTGAAGCGACGGGGAATGGTCCGAGGATATCCATTCCCCACTGTGCGAAGGGCCAGGGTGCGGTGATTGGTGCCAAGGGGACAGAAGGGACTCTCTGGACGTTGGCGTGGCGCTGGCAGGCGTCGCATTTCCGTACATGATCCTTTGAGTCCTCCAACAAGGTAGGCCAATAATAGCCTTGCCTCATGATCTTGTGCGCCAAGGACCTAGCCCCCAAGTGCGATCCGCAAACGCCCTCGTGGACTTCGCCGAGGACGTAGGCTGCCTCCGAGGGGCGGAGGCACCTTAAGAGGGGGGCGGTAAACGAGGCCCGATACAGCCTCCCTTCATAGAGTACGTAGTGGGCGGACTTCTTGACAAGTCGCCGAGCTTGATCTTCATCTTCAGGGAGGATCCCTTCGGCGAGGTAGGCGACGAGCGGGTCCATCCAAGACGGCTCCGGATCAATCGCCATCACCGCTCCAGCCTCGCCGATGCTCGGAGCCTCCAGGGTCTCCAGGTAGATTGCCCTCGACAAGTTGTGCGCCTCTGCGCTCACCAAGCGGGACAACCTGTCGGCCCTAGCATTTTCGCTTCTGGGGACCTGCTGGATGTCGACACTGCCGAGATCGGGAATGAGTGCTTGCACCTTCCGGACGTAGTTCTGCATGGTCGGGCTCCGGGCCTCGAACTCCCCACGGACCTGCCCGACCACCAGCTGGGAGTCGGTGAAGACCTTCAAACGCCGGATGCCGAGCTCCCTGGTGAGTTTGAGTCCCGTGACTAGGGCCTCGTACTCCGCCTCGTTGTTGGTCACTGGAAATCCAAATCTCAAGGCATACTCGGCTATCACTCCATCAGGACTGGTAAGGACCAGCCCGGCTCCTCCACCCTCGGGGTTCGACGACCCATCGATGTGAAGCGTCCAGGTCGGGAGGTCGAGGCTGGGCGTTTTCGGCGGTCTAGGTTCCGCCTCCTGCACCGTGCACTCAGCGAGGAAATCCGCGAGCATCTGGGCCTTGATGGCGGGTCGAGGCTGGTAGCGGATGTCGAACTCACCGAGTTCTATTGCCCACTTCACCAGCCGTCCCGCATTCCCGGGGCTGCTGAGGATCTGTCGTAGTGGTTGATCAGTTAAGAGGGTGACAGAATGGGCCTGGAAATAAGGGCGGAGTCTCCTGGTCGCGGTCAGCAGCGCGAAGGCGATCTTCTCAGCCTTCGTATACCGCGTCTCGGCATCCCGTAGGACCCGGCTGATGTAGTACACGGGCTTCTGAAGCTTTGCCTCTTCCCGAACCAGCACCGCACTGACCGCGGTTGGGGAGACCGCCAGATAGAGGTAGAGCATCTCCCCTTCTTGCGGCTTGGACAGTAGGGGAGGAGACGCCAGGTATTCCTTGAGCTGGTCGAATGCTGCTTGACATTCGGCCGTCCAGAGGAAGTCTTTCGGGCGTTTTAACACCTTGAAGAATGGTTGGCAGCGTTCGGCCGATTTTGCCACAAATCGTCCAAGCGCGGCGACCCTTCCAGCGAGCTCCTGAACCTCCTTTACTTTGGTCGGAGGGGACATACCTTGGATGGCCTTGATTTTGTCCGGGTTGGCTTCGATACGCCGCTGGTTGACAATGAAACCGAGGAACCTCCCGGCCGAAGCACCGAAGGCGCACTTCGCTGGGTTCAGCTTCATGCGAAACTTCCGCAAGGTGGTGAAAGTCTCCTCCAAATCCGCGATGTGCTGGTCTGCATGGCGGCTCTTCACCAGCATATCGTCCACGTACACCTCCATGTTCCGGCCGATTTGCTCTTTGAAGATTTTGTTGACGAGGCGCTGGTAAGTGGCGCCAGCATTCTTCAGACCGAAGGGCATTACCTTGTAGCAGTACAGCCCCCGGTGATAGTGTGGATCACGCCCGCAACGGGTCGATTCTGCTCCCGAGGCTCCGGAGGAGCCGGGTCGGCCGGACGCGGGTCTGCGGGGGGACGTCGGTCGCTCACATATCGACCGAGACGCCCCCGACGGATAAGAGCCTCGATCTCGTCCCGAAGCTGGAAGCAGTCCTCTGTGTCGTGGCCGTGGTCTCGGTGGTACTCACAGTACGCCCGGGAGGGCCTCTTTCCAGGGATCCTTCGTATCTGTCTCGGGGCCGGGAGGTCCTCCCGCCCCTTGATCTCCATAAGGATCTGGGCCCGGGGAGTTAGGAGAGGGGTGTACCGGTTGAAACGTCGGGGCGGAGAACGAGGGCGTGGGGCGCCGTGGTTCTTCGCCGACGACGGGCTTCTGCGCCGACGCTGGGGCGTCGGGCTACTCCTCTGGCGTGCCTCTTTCCGCCTTTTCTTCCCAAGCTTTGGAGGGATCTCAGCAGCCTCCTTGCTCCGATGGGCGGCCGCCTCCTCGGCGTCCGCATACTGGTTCGCCCGGGACAACAGCTCTGGGAAGCTCCGCGGCAGGCGTTTGTCCAGGGAGAAGGTGAGCCTGCCCTTCCAGAAGCCACGCTTCAGGGCTGAAAGAGCTACCTCCTGACTCAGGTTCCGGACCTCCAGCGTAGCCCTGTTGAAGCGGGTAAGATAATCCCGCAGGCTTTCTCCCTCGTTTTGCCGGACGTCAAAGAGGGAGTCGGAGACCAGTCGCCGCCGGCTACTGACGGCGAAATGAGTGATGAAGAGGCGAGTGAACTGGTCGAAAGACCGGATTGAGTCAGCCTCCAGCCCGGCGAACCACGCCCTCGCCGGGCCACGGAGGGTTGTCGGGAAGGCCTTGCAGAGAAGGGGATCTGATGCTCCGTGGAGGAGCATAAGGGTCCTGAAACTCTCGACGTGATCCCGCGGGTCTGCCGCCCTGTCATAGGGCTCGATCGCCGGCATTTTGAACCCCGGGGGATTCGGGGTCCGCAGGATCCTCGAGGCAAGCGCCGGCTGGGAGGAGATCTCTAAGTCGGCGAAGGGATCTTTGGAATGGCCCTTCAGGACCTGGAGTTGTCGGTGGAGATCATCCACCCGCCGGTCCAGAGAGCGCGACCGGTGGGTGGGAGACAAGGAGCGGCGAGTGGGGGACCGACTGGAGCGCGGGTTCCTCGAGGACTGGGGGGTCTGGGAACGCGCCCGGGCCCGCCTCTCGTACCCCGCGCAGCTCCGATGGGAAGGTCCCGGCAGAATAGACCATGCTCGAGAATCCTCCTCGCGCCGGCGCTCCTCCCCATGGGAGAGGAAGGAGCGCGGGTTGAGGAGGACAGGCGAGCGCTCAGGGAGCAGTGGCTCCTGAGCCCGCTGCGGCGCCCGGGACATCGCACCCTGCAGATTCTGCACCGCCTCCGCGAGGGTGCGAACCTGCTGGGCTAGCTGGTCGAACTGGGCGGCTTCGACCGTCTGAATGGGCGGTGGGGTGGTGGAGTGTTGCTGAGAGTGTGTTGGAGATGCAGCGGCCTCCCGGCCGGAGGCGCGAGAGGCCCCGCGACCAGAAGCATTGGAAGCTCCACGACCACCTCGCCGTGCCATTACGATCGCTCTGAGATCTGGCCCTTCCTGTAGCGCCAACTGTTGCTGGTGGTCCAAACCGAGAACGATTGGCACAGCGGTGTGAACGGGGTTCCCTTTGAGTTGCTTTGGTTGTGCTCCGCCCTCTGCCGTGAAACCTGCAAGCAAGCCTCGCACCACCACCGGGGTAGTGGGGGCCCTCCGACGATCAAGTCAGAGGAGATCGAAGGAGAAGGAGAAGGAGAAGGTAGCAGGTGAGATGATACTCTGGAAGATATATCTTACCCTCCCCCTTCCCCCCAGCCTCATATATATATCAGGTTGGGGGGTTTTTCCGGGGATTCGTCATCGTGTGGCACGATGGGGCTGCCACTGACATGGCCGTTACAGGGCGTCGTGGGGCAGCGCTGGGTACAGCCATGGCAGGGCATAGTGGAGCTCCGCTTTGTACGGCTGTTACAGGGGATCGTGGGGCAGCGCCGGATACGGCCGTTGCAGGGAGTAGTGGAGCAGGGGGCCGCGGCGTGCCTCAGAGGAACAGTCTGTTGTTGTCGAGAGATTGCCGACTCGGGGTCGGATTGCTGGATCAAGGGGCAGCCGACTCGGGGTCGGGCTGCGGAGCCGAAGATATCCGACCCGAGGTCGGATTGCTGGATCAAGGGGCAGCCGACTCGGGGTCGGGCTGCGGAGCCGAAGATATCCGACCCGAGGTCGGATTGCTGGATCAAGGGGCAGCCGTAGTCTTCCTGGGCGCGCGTGCCGGTCACGTGGGGCATGGTGGCTAAGTTCCCCCGTAACAGGTTCCATTTAAAGGTTCTAATGAATCTCCTTATGAACTTTGGAAAGGAAGAAAACCTAACCTAAACTTTCTAAAAGTTTGGGGTTGTTTGGCTAAGGTTAATATTCCTTTAATTAAGAAAAGAAAATTAGGACCCAAGACTTTTGATGCTATATTTCTTGGTTATTCTCTTAATAGTGTTACTTATAGATTCTTAGTCATTAGTTCTGATATTAGTGGCATAGATAAGAATACTATAATTGAATCTAAAGATGCTTCTTTCTTTGAAGACATTTTTTCTTTTAAAGATAAAATAGAAAAGCATATAATAGATAGATCTAATAATGCATCTTGTAATTCACCTTCTAATGACAATGAAAATGAACTTATTGATGTTAATGAACTTGGTAGAAGCAAAAGAATTAGAAAAAAGAAAGATTTTGGATCTGATTTCTATACCTTTATGGTTGAAGATGATCCTAAAACATATAAAGATGCTATGAACTCATTAGATTCTATGTTTTGGAAGGAAGCTATTAATAGTGAAATGAATTCACTTATGATTAATGAAACATGGTTTCTAACTGATTTACCACCTGATAGTAAGGCTTTAGGTTGTAAATGGATCTTTAAGAAGAAATTAAGACCTGATGGTTCAATTGAAAAATATAAAGCAAGGCTTTACTCAGAAAGAGGGTATTGACTACTTTGATATGTCTTCTCCTGTGACTAAGATAACCACTATCCGTACTTTAATTGCACTAGCTTCAATCCATAATTTGGTAATCCATCAGATGGATGTCAAGACTGCCTTCCTCTATGGTAATTTAGAGGAAGAGATTTATATGGATCAGCCAGAGGGATATGTGGCTCAGGAACAGAAAAGAAAAGTTTGTAGGTTAGTCAAATCTCTTTATGGTTTAAACAAGCTCCTAAGCAATGGCATAGAAAATTTGATGAAATAATTGTTTCTTATGGCTTTAAAGTAAATGATCCGATAAATGCTTATATTCTAAGTTAGAAAATAATTCATGTGTTATCTTGTGTTTATATGTTGATGATATCTTAATTTTTGGTACTAATATGAATATTATAACTGATATCAAGAATTTTTTATCTAATAATTTTGATATGAAAGTTTTAGGTCAGGCAGAGGTAATTTTTGGTAACAGGATTACCAGAATACCTAATGGTATAATATTTGATCAATCACAATATATTGAGAAAATTTTGAAGAAATTTGATAAGTACAACTGTAAACCAGTGAGTACACCTTATGAGCATGGTTTGAACTTGAAGTGCAACAAAGGTGATCCAGTGGCCCAAGAAAAATATGCTCAGATTATTGAGACACTGATGTATGTTGCAAATACAAGTAGACCTAACATTTCCTATGCTATAGGAAAGCTCAGTAGGTTTAATAGTTGCCCTAGTCTTAGTCACTGGGAAGCACTGAACATAGTACTTAGATACTTGAGAGGCATCATGTCTTATGGTTTACATTACTCAAGATTTTTCGCTGTACTTGAAGGATACAGTGATGCTAGTTGGATCACTGATTCAATGAACCGAAAAGGAACTAGTGGATACATATTCATGTTGGGTGGTGTAGCTGTTGCTTGGAGATCATCCAAACAAACTGTGATCACCAGATCCACTATGGAGGCTGAGATTGTAGCCTTAGATTCTGCAACTCAAGAAGCAAAATGGTTTAAGAATCTTATGTCAGAAATTTCTATTATGAAAAAGCCTATGCCTGCTATCTCTTTGTTATGTGACAATGAAGCTGCAATTAATACTTGTAGAAATACTGAATATATCAAGAGAAACAGAAGACACATTAGTGTGAGACATAAGACAATTAGATACCTAATTAAAAATGGTATCGAGACTTTGGAATTTGTTAGATCTGAAGGTAACCTAGCAGATCCTTTGACTAAAGGACTAGCTAGAAGCAAAGTTATAGAAACATCAAGGGGGATGGGACTGAAACCCATAAGGAATCATTGACAATGGCAACCCAACCTATTCTGACTGGAGATCCCAAGACGAAAGGTTCAACAGGAAAAAACGAGTTGTTTAATGATTAGTTAGCACTATTATTAAATGATTTTATGTCATTTGATCTCTCCCTATGATGTGAGTGCTAAACACAGTAGAGGTATACGGAAGAGTTTAAAACTCTAAATGAGTCCGAGTCTATGGCAAGGTGCTGTGCTGCGAGCACCTTTGGAGGATTCACCTATGTGAGTGTGACTGTATGGCCACAGTCTATGGGGATAAGGGTTTAACCCCTAGAGTGCTCATGAAACTGAGATATTGGTGCATGAGGCCGAAAAGCACCACCTATGATGAACCCAGCATTTGCACTTGTCATGGGTGAAGTATATGAAAATCTGAACCAAAGAATTTGGTTCAAAGCTTTTTAGTTACCACTATTCCTTTCAGATGTAAGTATACTTTCACTAGGTAAAGGTTCAAAGACGCAAGCTACCTTTATTGAAGTCGTGACATGAAAAGCCCGGTATGATTTTTTTTTTATAAAATCTTGAAAATATTTTAATCAGGTGGGGGATTGTTGGATTTATTAATGATTAAATATTTTATTTTGTCACCATCCTCTGGTGGTGCGGTTGGTTTGTGTGTGGGGTTGTTCTCACAAGGATGTGAGATCGAGTCTTCTTCCCGTGGTTTTTACGTAAAAGCCTTTCGTGCAAGGAAGCTTGCATGAACGTAAAAGCACTTGCTTTTACGTTCGCTTGAGGGGCACGCAAGGCCCAGGAGTCGCGCTCGTCGCGTCCATGCGAAGGATCGCGCCCGCGAGGGGCACGACCGTGGTTTCGCACCTCACGCGAAGAGTCGCGCCCTGGGCACGACCGTGGTTTCTCTCCTCACGCGAAGAGTCGCGCCCCACAGGCATACGTCTCGTAGAGGTCTATAAATAGACGACCTCTATAGATTAGAAATATATCAGATCAGAAACAGAGGATTCCTAATCTCTCTTCTTTCTCTACTCTTTCTACCAGTTAAAATATTTCTTCTAAATTTATTTTTATTTTTTCAAACGGGCTTGCTGCATATTGATTCTGGGTTCGAAGCCTTCTTTGATCCGTGCAAATCATTGAGGAGTAGAACGCCATCCAAGCCTAGTGCACTGTAAGGTGGCGAAATCTACTTCAAGAAAAATGACCAACATACTATGCCTCAGCATCTCGGGTTCCATTTTTCTACTTTTACTTTTATTTTATTTTTTTGTTTTAGCCAATTACTGCCTATTATTTATTGAAGTAGAATAGTTTAGTTTTATTTCTGCTTCAAATTTATTTGCAACAAACTCTTCATGTTATGGACTGAATAGTTGTTGACATAAAGATATATTGAAGATTTAATACTGTTAACATAATTGCTAGCTTCAGCTTATGGACATCTACATCAATTTGTCTTCTAATTTGCATGAAAATATAGCAGAATCTGGTTTATGCAGCAAGCCTTCCGAACTTTTCCTCGGACTTCTTGAATGTAATTGTTAGTTGCAACTTGGCCAAGGATCAGAAATTTCTTCAAACTTTGTAGTATCTCAAGTTCTACATTCTCCAAGTCATCACATATAGTAACCATTTGTGGGTCTGGTAATGAGCTAGAAGGCTTAGTTTTCTTTATGAATCCATATGGCTGGCTGTTGTCTGTTTGCATTGCTGTTCCTCGAAAGTCTTTCTGTTTTGAGTGCATTTGATGTGGCAATCTGCAGATATTTGGTTCCATTGGGGGAGTTGCTGCTGGATTTGTATTGGGGAAGGAGGGGCCTATGGTACACACAGGAGCATGTATTGCAAACTTGCTTGGTCAGGGTGGATCTCGCAAGTATCATCTGACTTGGACATGGCTTAGATACTTCAAAAATGATAGGGATCGACGCGATTTGATCACTTGTGGGGCTGCTGCAGGTGTGGCAGCTGCCTTCCGAGCCCCAGTTGGTGGGGTCCTATTTGCCCTTGAAGAGGCAGCCTCTTGGTATCTTGTTAATACTTAATATTTCTTTTTTTTTTATCATGTCTCTTTTCATGTACCTGCATTCTGGTGAACTCTATGCTTCAAGGAACAGTCTTTCTTCATAGTATTAGTCACCAATCTGACAAAGATGATTCAAGAAAACCTCAGCACATACAGTAGGAAGCAGACCAACAGGCACCCATCATACAGTCAAGATGATGATTCTGTGACATTTGTTAGATAGTTATGTACATGCAGAGCTTACAAGCACATCTAACGCATATGGATGAATGGATGACAGAAACAGAAATGATACATTTCATTTTTTTTTTTGGAGAAAAATGATACATCTGATATTAACTTCATATGAAATTTGGTCGACTTTACTGTTTATCCACTTTGGGGAGAGTAACAAAGCCTTGTTAGCTTATTCTATTATAAAGTTTTAGCTGTTTTTCTTCCATCATTTAGGTGGCGAAGTGCTCTTCTTTGGAGAACATTTTTCACAACAGCAGTGGTTGCTGTTACATTGAGAGCTTTCATAGAATACTGCCGGAGTGGAAAATGTGGGCTCTTTGGAGAAGGAGGGTTGATAATGTTTGATCTAAGTTCAACTGCTACCTCATATAGAACACCAGATCTTATCGCAGTTATAGTTCTTGGAGTCATTGGAGGTATTTTTGGAAGCCTCTACAACTTTCTCGTGGACAAGGTCCTTCGCACATATAGCATCATAAACGAGTATGTCTCAAAACAGCTTAGTTCATTAATGTCTTTCTCGGATTGTGTTTATATTCTGGACATTAGTTTGAATGTTCTGTCATCATCATCATAACTTGCGAATATTCTATTGAATTGATTTACTGTTATCTGAAACGTTTTAGTTCCGCTGTAATTGTTGTTCTTCCATGCTGCCTCGTTGTTTGGTGTTGAGAGGGTGTCATTTATTGCAGGAAAGGTGCACCTTTCAAGATCCTTCTGACCGTCACCATCTCTCTCTTGACCTCATGCTGCTCCTATGGACTCCCATGGCTAGCCAAATGCACTCGGTGTCCTCTCGATCTAGACCAGTGTCCCACCATTGGCCGCTCAGGCAACTTTAAGAACTTCCAGTGCCCACCAGGTCATTACAATGACCTTGCTTCTCTCTTCCTTAATACCAATGATGATGCCATTCGCAACCTCTTCAGTAGCGGCACTGACAATGAGTTCTACATTTCCACTCTCTTCGTTTTTTTTGCTGCTATTTATTTCCTTGGCATTGTAACCTACGGCATTGCTGTCCCTTCTGGTCTTTTCATCCCCGTTATACTTGCCGGTGCCTCCTATGGTCGCCTGGTAGGGACTATACTTGGCCCCATGTGTGCGCTAGATAAGGGCCTCTTTGCCCTTCTTGGTGCTGCTTCTTTTCTTGGAGGGACCATGAGAATGACTGTCTCAGTTTGTGTTATACTCCTTGAGCTCACCAATGACCTTCTAATGCTTCCCTTGGTAATGCTGGTTCTCCTCGTATCCAAAACCGTAGCAGATAGTTTCAATAGAGGGGTCTATGATCAGATTGTTACGATGAAGGGCTTGCCTTACATGGAGGCCCATGCTGAGCCTTACATGAGAAACCTGGTTGCTGGTGATGTGGTCTCGGGCCCGCTCATTACCTTTTCTGGTGTTGAAAAGGTGGGAAATATAGTGCATGCACTGAGGTTGACTGGACATAATGGATTTCCAGTGGTAGACGAGCCACCCTTTTCAGATGCACCAGAGTTGTGCGGGCTTGTTTTGAGGTCTCATTTGCTTGTGTTGCTGAAAGGCAGGAGGTTTACGAAGGACAGGGTGTTAACTGGGCCAGCAGAGGTTTTTCGAAGGTTTGGTGCCTTCGACTTTGCCAAGGCTGGGTCCGGGAAAGGGGTGAAGCTGCAGGACTTGGATATTAATGGAGAGGAGATGGAAATGTATGTGGATATCCACCCAATTACTAATAGATCCCCGTACACAGTTGTCGAAACGATGTCTCTAGCCAAGGCTGCAGTTCTCTTCAGGGAGCTTGGACTAAGGCACCTATGTGTTGTGCCAAAAACTCCAGGGGTAAGAATTCTTTCCTTCTTATTTCTTATTCTGCTGTGTGTTGCACCTTATGCTAACACCTGATATCAACCTAAATAATCATATATCTAAATGTGCAAGAGCATTTTTCTTGGAAAGAATTTATTAGTGTGCAGTACATCCTGCTTTAGTTCTGCAACTAGGATAGTAAATACATATTTTATGATAAACTTTCTTCAATTACTGGCTGCTTAATTGCCCAAGTCATATTTCTTCAACATTTTATCCATTATTTCATTTGCAATTTGACTCAGATCAGATCAATTTAGATATGCAGAGAAGTCTGACCAACCACAGACAAGCAATCTTTACAATACACTGCCCTTTGAGAATGTCCTGGTCTTCTTTTATTGTTCGACTAAAACAAAAGTTGTTTGTGAGCCATAGTTCATCAGGCTATAGGGAACTTGGCGGCTCTGAGGTTAGGATAACCACTGGGGCCATATCATTCCATTAAATAAGGGCAAGGGAATATACTCCAAGGAGGGACATGACAATTGAGGGGCTTTCTCATCTCATCACCAAACATCTGAACTGTTTTATATTAACAAAAGTTGTAAAAAAATGTTAGTGGTGATAAATAAATTGAGCTTGTAAACCATTGAATTTTCGGCAGTGTGCTAATTGATCTGTTGAGAACAATTGACATTTGATCCCTAGATTGAGAAGAATTGATATATACTCAATTGAAATGCTACTAACGCCTTAAGTTGTTGCACTTTTTCTACCGCTAATATGACTGGTGCCCATACAGCCTGTCTTTGCTTCTCATGCCTTTGTTACCTTTATCCCACTCAAAACTAACTTAGATTCTGAGTCATGAAAACTTTAGTAATTGCAATGCTAGTCTTATTTATAAGTTCATCTTGCTAAACATGCCTTGTTATCAAGTGTTAGTGATTTCCTGAAACCTGAAATCTGTTTTCTTGCAGAGGCCTCCCATTGTTGGGATTTTGACGCGGCATGACTTCATGCCAGAGCACATTCTTGGACTGTTTCCTCAATTCAAGCATCACATGTAGAACTATGGAACATTGATGTAATGTTCTCTTCCCTGATCTAGTTGTTATTGCTGTTACTCTTACAATTGCAGTTAGTGTCATGACCATTCTTGGTCACCGTTTTTTTCTTGGAGACTGGAGAAGGTCTAAGCTTGAAGCTTCATATTTACTATTAAAAAACAAACATCGAATCTCAAATGTATTTAGTTCCATTTTCTTCATAATGTATATTTCTATTATGTCTGATGAGAATTTGACATTCTTTGCATGGTAGCTCATCAGACTCATTTCTCTTTTTCTCACACAGTCCACAAATTCTGGAGATAAAGACCTCCAATAAAGGAATTTCTACCAATTGCATGCTGGTTGGATAAGGAATTCTCTTGGAGAAATTGTTTTGATAGGGCCGTATATAGTTATTCAGACTTTCTCAGATATTTCCCACGTAGCCTTGAGGATACACCATTGGAATACGACTTAAGGTAGAACAAGAAAACGGGTGATGTATTTAACACAAGAACCATCATGCCTGTTTCTGCCATCACCATATCCAAATAACCAAGAAGCCTTATCCAGTTTCTCTAAGTCTGTTCTCACTGCTGCCATCTGTTTGCAGAGCTCTCATCGGAAATTTTACTTGTCTAGTATTGTATGTACTGTCATTGTAGAGAGAAATATCAGTCTGAATAGTCTGTTGTCAAGCAACGTATAAAAGAAATTAGTTTTCAAGCAAAAAAAAAATGGAGGAGTATTGGTTGAATTTAATTTCAAAATCCAATCAATCAAATACAGTAGAGACAATCAATCAATAAGGGTTGATCGATGAAGGCCTACAAAGATCAATCAACTAATAATTTTTAAAAGATTGAGGCCTACAAAGGCTAATTTATTATCATCTAGAAAGGCCAATCAACCACTAAAGGCTAACCAACTAAAGCCTAGAAAGGCTAATCAATGGCTGATCAATCAAGGTCTAGAAAAACCAATTGGTCAAGAGTGGAGGATCAAACAAAGCAAAAGAATGATAATCAACCAAACACAGTTAATCGGCCAAGGAATACTAATCAGCCAAAATAATAATTCATGTTGACC
The DNA here is from genome assembly GCF_009389715.1 of Phoenix dactylifera. NCBI lineage: Eukaryota > Viridiplantae > Streptophyta > Magnoliopsida > Arecales > Arecaceae > Phoenix > Phoenix dactylifera. Next base: position 79,134 of record NW_024068050.1, on the reverse strand, counting down.
AAAAATAATATGATAAAAAATAATGATCGAACATGGACAGTCACTGATATGCTATTATTCTTCATCTTACTTGGCTACTAGGAGTGCAGTTATTTAGAATTAAAGTATGCGGTTGGTAAACGTGATGCATGTCTTTGTTTGTTTACTAAGTGCAAATATATTATTTTCTAGCCGACCAACACCAAAATTGATAAATAATTGTTGATAGATATAAATAAAATTGATCGACCTTACCATGCTTGACTTGCAGGTTATTACAGTTGATCGATCAGATATCAACTTTTGTATATCTAGCTCTATAAAATATTATTTTCATTAAGCCACTAGGGGCAATATTTACATCCAAAGGTTAATTGTTTTTAAACCAACCACAAAAAATGGTCATAAAGATTGGATTGATCAAGATTTGATTAATTAATTTATGCATGATAATTAAAAGGGCTATATTTGGTCATTCATTACTCATATAAAAGGGGCCATGTATGGATAGCTTTTTATTAGAACGAACTTCTTAAAAAAAGTTATTTGATCAAGGACAAGTTAGTCATGCCAGTAATCACCAGCAACCACCAAGGCAAGAGATACCAAAATAAGAATTCAGTTAAAAGAACATAGTTATTACTGAAAATAACTACCACTCTACAACATAAGAAAGGAAAGAAAGTTTATTCGCTATATCTCATACTTTACACGCACACATGAATAATTGATATGCACCATAAGAAAAGAAAATATAAGAAAAGAAAGAAAGTTCTAGGCTGCTTCTATACACCACAATAAGCGCCGAAAGTATCATAAATCCCTGAGCTTGGTCCAAAGTTGTCCAACATAAGTTTTCAAATATACCTTGGAGGAGATCAATCGAGCGTTGAAAGCATTCAGCAATTTTGTACCTTATAGTTTATCTAATTAAAGATTATCAATCATATACCAATTATTTTTCTTTCATGTAATCAAGTCTTTATTTGCATGTTTCTCTATTTGTAACTTATTAGTCCCTTCCTAATTTTTATTCTTGCAACATTCTCATTTTGTTAAAAATTTGAAGTCCTTTTACTAAGATATACCACATCCTGTCTCCTAATTAATCTAATTCTACTGATTTCTCAGATTAATTTGGTATGCCAGTGACTCAATCGGCTATTAATTTTTAATTTCTCTAGAAAGATGGAAGATTGGGGTGGCAATTAGATCGGATCGGGTCTGATACGGATCAGGTCCAAAATTCATCAATCCAAATCCGATCTGTTTATTAAATTGGTTAAAATTTCGGAACTGAAACTAATCTGTTTTTTTAACAGATAATCCAATTCGACCCACATAACTTATTTATTAAACAGATCAAGTCAGGTTAAATGGATTATATTAAACGGATTTTTAATGAATTAAATAGATTTAAATAGATTAAGCAGGTTAGATTAAACGGGTCAAAAATAGATTAAACAGGTTTCAAATAAGTTAAACAGATTTTAAACAGTTTAATGGGCCGGGTAATGATCCAGCCTAATTATTAAAATGGATTGAATGAGTTAAAGATTTACACTCAAATTCAATCTATTTAATAAGTAGATCTAGACGAATTGATTCATTTATGACCGAAATTTGTTTATGTTAAATTCAAACCTACTTAAAGCAAATTATTTATGGATCAGATTGACGAGTTAAGGCATAAATTTCTATCCTTATTAACAGGTAGCTACAAGACATTTACTTTCATCCGTCCTTATTCCCCCCGGCTCCCCAAAAGTATAAAATTGTATCTGGCCAACAAAATTTGTTCAAGTTTCCAGCTGAGAACAGAACGAAATGAGTTTACAACTGCCAACCTCATCAACAGAGAAAGCAGCATTCTACCTCTCTTAATTTACAAGAATCAATTTTCATTACAAAAAAAAAAACTTACGAAATCAATTAGTACAGATCGATGTCTTCTGGGGCTTAAATTTGCTTCAAGTTAATCTATCTCGAACTGCATTTCTCGTTATGAAAGAAGTCATTTCATGTAGACGGACATTGTATTGCTCTACTTATTTATTTAATTGTGGGAAACATAATATGAAATCAAACAATGGGAAGGAAATGAAGGGCTTGTTTGGTAGGGCTACCAGGCATGCTCCCTCTCAGGATTTGCTTTTGGGCTGCTCGAAGGACCAGTGGTATGTCCATCTTGGCCCACATTTGATGAACTGGTTTTGGGGCAATCATAGACACAAAGGTCTGTAGATCTAGTTTTCTGAACAGCTTTCGTTATGTCCTGTTGGATCTGTTGAACTTTGTTGCCATTTGGATAATCTTGCAAAATCGATGACGGGTTACTATTTAGTTTGAGACCAACTTGACGGCTGGAAGTTCGGTATGAGTTGTTTCAAATTTAGATTGGATATGATCTAGTTTTTTTATTTCAAATCTTGCAGCAGCAGAACCTCCATGCATTATGATACTGTTATTTCTCTGTTTGGTTTTCTTTGAGTTATCCATCCAACCTCTGAGGTCTTTCTCGTTAATAAAATTATTTTCTATACTACATGCACTATTTTGCCTAACATATATATCAGTAATTATAGCTGCTTATTTTTATGAGATCTATTCATCAAGTATGCATCTCATTGTATTGTTATAAGAATTAGTACTTATGATCGGTGCTGTGGAGGTCCATGTAGTGTCGGAAATAATCTTTCCTTTCGGTTACCGAAAAAATAGTTACCGAAAAAAAGTGTGGACGAAAAATTGCTGACCATGAAGGAGGATTCTCCATCCCATTGGCATCATACCCTCCGGTCGGTTTGTCTTGATCCGTACATACAATTCAGAGTGGAAGCTTTATTTTATGAAAAAAGAAATATGCTATGATATCGCCAAAATTTATATGAGACAGTGCCAGGGTTTCGCTGATTCGGTGACGCAAGCCATGATACTTTTGTCTACCGTTGCCATCCCCGTTTGATGTGACCTTATGGTACGATGTCTTTTCCTGAGCCTGTCGGAAAGGGAAAGGGAAAGGAAAAGGGCCGATGTGCATTGCCGACGGTTGATATTATATTCCGAACCCAATATTCAGATCGGCTGCATAATACAGCCAGATTTTTTTTAGTGTAAAGTTTTAAAAAATATACTAGGCCAACAAATTTATTACAATCGCAATAAAAAATAATTACAATTTATAACATATAATAAAATTGATATAATTATAAAATTTAATCATCCAACCAGTATTAATGATGCTCTATCTATTATTTTTTCAATATGATCTTAATCATAACCAAGCAATCATAGTCAAGTATTAAGCCACTTGCAACATATAGTTCTGAAGAAAAAAAAAGAAGAGAGAATTACGAGCTTTACAACCTAGCAAGAATCCAAAACCGCAATACGATAAGTAGAAAATAATCTTTTAACAATACCAGATAAAATAAATATCATATTAATACTAGAAAAATTCATACAAATAACATGCACATAAGTTTTTATTATCATCTTTTCAAAAAAGCTATATATATATATATTTCAAATATAACTAATTGTTCAACAACAGTTTTTATGTTATGCCATCCGTTTCTCATTAACATAATTTTCATATTTCTTATTAATTAACTTCCGGCTTTGACTAACCAAAATCATGACCCAGTCGAAGACTGATAAATTAAATTCCACTTGTAAGCTCATAGAGTCTATCCTATGCATAAGCTCATGGAAGTTATCTCATGCATAAGTCCATGAAGACTATCCCACGCATAAGCTTGTATAAGCTATCCCACGCGTAAGCCCGTAAAGGCTACCTTATACATAAGCTCGTAAAGGCTATCCTAAGTGTAGGCCCATGGATGTTATTCCATCCATAAGCCCAGGCTATCTTACGCATAAGCTCGTAGAGGCAATTCCATAACGAGGTTAGTTCAAACTATATCTTGTCCGTCTAATTTACATGTTACTCTTGATAAATTAGTTTTCCTTATAATTTCTCTCAAATTCAAAATATCTTTATTCACATATTCCTATTTTCAATATTTGACATGTATAATAACCATACGAATATATTTGTACTAAAAATCATATAAAACACTCATCATATGCCAAACCAAATTAATTGATGTGAATCTCATGATGCAAATCCAGCACTACAAACCTATATATATATATAACTAGTGACTAAGTATAGGGATTCTTACCTCTATCGCAATCCAACGAGCTACAACGCTACCAATCCACACCTAACATATCCAATCAATTTAATATTAATATAACACCAGCTTATCCCTTATCAATCACTTACCATATTAATGAATTAATTATTCAGTAATTACCTACTTTTAGAGTTCTGATATTTGAATTATCCATATTCTTTATCTTTTTTAATGTAAAATTAAAATAAATAAAGGGTCAGGGTCTTACCTTGAATTAGAAACTAAAATATAAGATCTCGTTGAGTTTTTTTTTGTTCGAATGATTGAATTTCCATACAAAATCAGGGCTGACTATGAAAATAAATTCGTATAGAATGATATACGAGGCTAATTAGATAACAATGTCCAATTGTTCAAATTAGTCGACACAATTCAACTCAATCCATCTGATTAAGAAACATGTATTCAATCAAGAAAAGGATAATAGATCAAGGGTTATCAATTATGGGTCTATTGATAGCTGACAACAGTCGGGTGTAGGACGGACATAGTCGACTAGGTAGTAGTGTTCAACGATTCTGGTTGGCCCGCTTTGACCAATCAAACCAGTCAAATCATGAAACAAAAATCAGACCATGATATAGATAACACAATAAAGACCAAGGATGATAGAGTCTAGCAGTACTCAACGATGGTCGGCCTAAAGCTAGCGCAACAAGTGTTCGCAGCAACACTAGCTAAGATCCTCTAGGTCAATCTAGGTTACAAAGGGAACATATAGGACCCTTCTGCTAGGTTCATAGAACCATGTGAAGAGAGAGAAATAAAGAAAAAAAACAAAAAGAGGGGAAAGAGAAAGAGAGAAGAGAGAAAGAAGAGAGATTCTCTTCTTCTTCTCCAAAATAGGGTGGAGTCGATCTCTCCCTCTCTTCTCAGAGCAAGGGTGACAACCACTAAGGTGGCCAAGCTCTGGTGATGACGGCTATGGGCAGCTTTTAACTGCAGCACCACTGGCGACAATGGTCGGCCGGCACAAAGAAGGGAAGAAGATCAAGATGAATCATGGAAGAACTCGACCTAGATCACGGCCGATCTCTTTGACCGACTGCCGCCTAAATATAGAGGTCCTAGGAGGTGGCAAAATTCGGCCAATCTCGGTGGCCGATGGAGGCATAACTCGGAAAAAAGAATGCCAAAATAGGGCACCCCTATATTGGAAAGTATTCCGACAATTTGCCGGCACAAATCATGAGGAGCGAAAGCTAAGATACTAGAGAAGAAAGAGAAGAAGATGGACTCTTACCTTGGTTCGGCGAGGCATTCTAGCAACTCTTTTTGGCAAAAATTGGAGGAAGAAACTTAGAAAGGAGGGTTGAAATCGGTGGCAATTTCTTGATTATTTGTTAGTGGAACTCAAGGAGGAGAAGGGGTGGTCTTAAATAGGCGAAAATCTCTGATTTACCGGTGTTTGGATCGTCCTAAAATTTTTAGTTTCCGACATAATCAGGATCAGAGAGAAAGAAGACACCTAGTCGGAGTCTTTCTCCTTATTTCTCGCACGTGCATCGCATGTGGATCCTTGGGCTTAGCCTCTTTGGGCTGGCCGACAAGCCCAAGGCTACTGGATATTATAATGAAATTGGCAGTGCATCGCATAGTAGGATTTTGCAGAAAAATCTACTCCTCCCCAACTAAATATTTAATTTTTATTTTGTTTGTCAATTTTTTTACATTTTATCTGACCATTATATCTCTGTTTTATAAAAAATTATATGTTTATATTAGTGAATGCATGCATATTGATAACCGCGTCGGTGATGGAGACCTATGAATTGGCAGATTATGGCAAAGCATTTTTCAGGGTAGTTATCTTGTAGAGAACATTTTCTTTAAAAAATATAATATAACGTTGCTATATATATATATATATATATATATATAATGAAAAAAAAAACGCCCTCACCCAACCACGGTAATCCGTATGTAATTATTTTCTTTATCTGCATGTGGCATCAACTTCTCAGGTAAGGCGAAACAATGAGTGCTTAATAGGATAAGATAATGTTGCGATTGAAAGACAAACAATAAAGTTGTTATATAACTTTCTTTCGGAGGTCCATTATTTTAAATCTTAACCTCCTTGCAAAATTTTATTGTTACAATCCAAGATTTCATTTAGAAAACTTAGTTAGAATATATTATTTAAATTTTTTGGCCTATATAAATATATAAGATATACGCAGTGTATAATCGAAATAGGACTATATACATGTAGGGCTGTCAAACGGGCCGAGCTGCTCGGGCTCGGCTCGGGCCCGGCTCGGTAAAAGCCCAGCTCGAGCTCGGCTCGTTAGTCAAACGAGCCCGAGCCCGAGCCCAAAATGAGGCCCGTTTAAATCTGAGCCCGAGCCCGAGCTCGAGCCCGAGCAGCTCGCGAGCCCAAACGAGCCCAAAAGAGAGCTCCAAAATCGAATTGGATTGGTTTGGGTTGGGACTTAGCCCGTTAATCCAAACCCAATCCGTTAATCCTTCCCTCCCACCTGACTGGCTGACCACCTCCTCTTTTTTTTTTTCTTTTTTTCTTCTCCTTTCTTCTGGGTTTCTCCAGAAGCTTCCGGTGCCCTCCCCTCCCCTCTTCCGGGTGTCCCTCCCCTCCTCCCCTCCGGGTGTCCCTCCCCTCCCCTCTCGCCTTTCTCCTCCGCCGCCGATGACTCGCTGCCTCCCTCCGCCGCCGATGCCGAGCTCGGTTCCGTTTCTCCCCTCTCTCTTTTCCCCTCTTTGCCGACTCCTCCACCGGCGATCGTCGCTTTCGCGAGCTCTCCAGATCCGAGCTCCCTCCGCCGCCCTTCGTTCGTCTCAGAAGAAGAAGGCACCGGTCGTTAGGGCTGTTAACGACCGCGAGCTCTCCAGATCCGAGCTCCCTCCGCCGCCCTTCGCTCGTCTCAGAAGAAGAAGGCACCGGTCGTTAGGGCTGTTAACGACCGCGAGCTCTCCAGATCCGAGCTCCCTCCGCCGCCCTTCGTTCGTCTCAGAAGAAGGCACCGGCCGACGAGGTGAGTCTTCTCTTTTTTTATTTCTTTCTTCTGAGTCGCCTTCGTTCGTCTCTCCCTCTCCCTCTCTCCAGATCCGAGCTCCCTCCGCCGCCCTTCGTTCGTCTCAGAAGAAGGCACCGGTCGTTAGGGCTGTTAACGACCGCGAGCTCTCCAGATCCGAGCTCCCTCCGCCGCCCTTCGTTCGTCTCAGAAGAAGAAGGTGAGTCATTCTTCTCCTTTTTTTTAATTTCTTTCTATCCTTCTTCTCTTCTTCTTCTCTTTCCTTCCTTCATTCTTCTCCGACGAACCGCCGGAACTGAGCTCGGCTGGCGGCTGCTCGTTCTTCTCTCCGACGGTCGACGGAGACAGGGACGGGGATGGCCGGATGGGGCTGGGGATGGGGCGGGCTCGGGCTCGCCGCTCGGGCTCGGGCTCGGGCTCGGGCAAACGAGCTTCACGAGCCCGAGCCCGAGCTATGCCGCCCGAGCCCGAGCCCGAGCCCGAGCCCAATCCTGGGCTCGGTACCGAGCCCGAGCTCGAGCCCGAGCCGGGAAGTTGGTGAAACGAGCCGAGCCGAGCCTGCGGAGGCTCGAGCTCGGCTCGGCTCGTTAATAGCCCTATATACATGCATGTATGAATCTCCATATATTTCTTCGTTTAAAATTTTGACGTCCTCGTCAGACTAAAGATGCAAATCCATTCAAATTTAATCTCAATCACTACGATTGATTCATGGTCAGCTTCAATAGGCTCATGCTATAGTATTTTCTAGTCCATATAGAGACCATTATCAGATCTACTCCGACACTATTTATTTATGTGGCACGGCCGGTGTACCTCCAAAGATGGGTTATTCAGGGGTCAAAAGTTTAGATTTACCTATTTTTTTCAATAAGAAAAGCGCTTCCCCAGATCCCACAAAAGATCGTTGACTAACTTCTCGTGACTTGAGCCATTTCTATGTCACTTTGTCGGTAAGAGAGCACACATGAACTGAGATTGACTTCCCTTACCTTTACTGCTCCAAAGATTGGTGTTTTTTTCAAGCACTCCCTCGTTCCCCTTAGGGCTATTCTTGAATATGAAAAAAAGTCCTATTTCCCTTATCGTGCAATCAGAGGGGTTCTCAAACGGCGAAGCCTTACACCGGTCGTGCTGTCCAAGAATTTCATCCAAAAAAAAATTAGTTAGAATATATTATTTAAATTGTTTCGTAATGTACAAATACTTAAAATCTAATTTTTATGAATATTTTCCATTGGTACTCTTGCAACCGGCGAGAACTTCCAGTGGACCGATGGAGGTGGCTGTAATAATAAGTATGGGACATCTGGGGCTATTCTCTCTTTCTTCCACCCATGTTCTCAACATCATTAACATTGACAATAACGGAGTGGGAATTCCTAGCAACACAGGAAGAATGGACAAACATTAGAGACAAAGAAACATGGCTGTCGACGCTCGTCGAGCGACAAGGGAATGGCCCCAAGATTTTCAAGATCCAACATTCGAAATCCTTTCCCTTCTTGTGGGGCCCAAGCCTTATCATCTTCCCTTCAGCCCAAACTTTTGTTAAAAAAGTGACTTTATTTTTGAATACGTTAAAGAAATTTTTTTCTTAATAACGGTTTGTTTTTAGCCGTGCTCAACCATTACTTCTCTAGCGCATCAATAATCTCTTTTGAATTAATAAGTGGACAACGTTTCTTTGAGAAATAAAATAAAGTACGGGCTGAAATAAATGCGCATCAATAATCTAGCATATATGTTGCTAATGCATATGCATGTAATATATTTTGATGAAGATACAAGATTTACTTATAAAAGGATCCAAGGTTTGATAAAGTCTAGAGTAGTCTCTTTCTACAAAGAAAATCTCAGTTTTGTCGATGATAAAGGTAAAGTAGACCTTTCTTCTAACATATATTTTTTTCTTTTTTTCATACGTGCGGACATGCATGTGCACGCGGGCATGCCTCTACAGGTGTTAAGAAGAGATCTACGTTTGACGCAGGGCATTGAAGGCTCCGTCACGTGTTTTGTGCCCAAGAGAAGTCCATCATGTAAGTCCCGTGACTAGCTATCATGGGCGTACATGGCATTGCACCGCTTAGGGACATTGTTTTAAACAATCATGGTCCGCTTTCTGTAAACCTTACCCAAATTAGAACCACAATCCACCCCCTTTTCATATGTCTTCAGCGCCATTTTGTGACACTAAATGACTAAGTGCATATATAAATATCATTCATATTCATGTTGGTGCGACTTAATTATCTCCATTTAAATAAAATACATTTTCAAGAGTTAATATTTTTAAAAAATAATTGATCAATATTATGGGATTCATCATGTCATGATATGTTATGTGGTTCGTACATTGATGAATAAAAAAGTACATGCTCCAGCTAACATGGCTAACAAATCCTACACCATTCACCATGTAAGAATACAAAAGCGTATAGGAATATTAAGTCTATAGTGTAATATCCCCTAAAAATAAAATTTTATCTTTTGAATAGGTCTTTGATGCAGTAGTGAAAATTTTATGCATTGCTAGCTATTTATAATTCACTAGCTTTGTCAAGATTTGAGATAGCAGGCAAATTAGCCAAGCCAAACCGAGTAGATGCTACTTAGTGTACAGGACTCAGCCCAAAAATTTAAGCCGACTAGTCCAAACTAATAAACCCATATGGCATCCCATCTATTAATCAATATGAGAATATAACAATCTTCTCCATCTAATTTCATGATGTTCTCATCATGGTCCCCTACACAAGACAAAGGTTCCAATCATAGCCTGGGTTCTAATCGATACTACTGGATCCTTCTTGAATCTGGAATCCTCTAGTAAGGAGCTCATATGACTAATAAAAGTTGTAATGAATAATGGACTTGGTTTTGATACCACCCGATATGAACTTGGTATGTGCGGCATTTAGAAGTTTTGCTTGCCCAGCCTATCACTTAAGCCTCTGAATGGGCTTGGCTTTGATTCTATTAGAGAATAGTCAAAGCTATTTGGTGGGATAGCCTGGCTAATGAGACCTCCTCCTTTTTTCGAAGCGCCATCGAGTACAGATTGTTTAAGTTCTTTTTGGAAGAGCCTATAAATATATTTTCTTTTTGGTAAATAAGAAGGCTTTTGAAGAATTCCATAAACCTCTATCTTGTTGGCCTTCTTTCAATAAAAAAAAAATGATGCACCAAATATTGCACGGAAGGTTCGAGCTGTGATATTAGGCTCAACTTAGCATGGATGTATTTGGATGCTTGAGTAGCTAATCCATAAATAAAAAATCTATTTGTTTTGGAAAAAAAAAGGGGTTGTCATGTGACTAAAAAGTTTAAGGAGTAGACGGAGATGAGGATTTCATTATCCTGATTTTTAGTAGAATTTGTTAAATCGAATTTCTCCTACAAAATATCGTAGAAGTACATTCCCGAGGAGAAAATATTGTCTAGAAGTATCGGGAACCTATGCAAGTAGGTCCGACATGAAAAGGAGGATAATCAAGCTCTAACGCGAGCTGGTTGGACAAAATCTCTCATTTCTAAACTCTACAGGCCTGAATTAGCACGTTACCCAGTAAAGCCAAACTTCTATTCATATTTGCAAGCTTCAAGGTTCCATGCTTGGTTTTCTGAGCCAAGCACTTAAAAAATATCCTAGTTGGGTGTGAATTGGGACGTGTCTTAGTAGTTACACCTATTTACTCAGCAACCAAAAATTTTGCATCTATCTGAATTATGCGCCCCAAAAGAATTTGGACATGAATAACTACAATATAGATAGGTCTTTCTCTCTCTGTTTTTTTTTTTCTCGTTTTAAAAATAGGTTTGGCTCATTTTCTAGCTAAATTAGCTAGAATGAGCTTGTGATTAAGCTTGCCTCAAGTTGTTTGTGAATAGCTTGATTGGTTTGCAGCTCTAACCTTTGCCCAAAATAATATGCATCAAAATCTCAACATGCAAGAAAAATGGCAATCAAATAGCTACACAAGGATGGTTGACCTGTAGAGTCCTAAACAGTGGATTTCTGATGCATGGTTCCAAATTAACTTTGAATTAATTTCAAATTATTGATAAATAAATCAAACTTGAACTCATATTTCAAGCTCAAAATCAACCAAGAGTGGCTCGTTTATCCCTTCAAATGATCTTTGTTCAACTTTCATAAGCTTTTAGCCCGATGACGAAATCAAGGACTACATCAAGTCATACCAACGAGTAACGGCTAGAATTTGCTTGATGGAAACGGCCCCGTTAGGAAGCTGCAAAAGGGCAAACAGAAGGGGGAGGGGAAGGTTTCAGCCCAAAAAAAAAAGAAGAGAAGAAAGGTTGGGGGGGGGGGGGGGGGGGGGGGGGGGGAAGGTCAGTGAGGAGAATCTTATCTCCTCCCGACAGCCAAATCCAGTGACAAATTATTCGGCTCCCCCTCGCCCCCATCTTGATCTCAACCTCTCTCCTCCCAAACAGCAAACAGTCTTCTCTTACGCCGCGCCAACTCGTTATCGGCCCGGTCAGGTGGGGCCTGACCGTTTGCTGCTTTCCTTCAAACAGCGAGAACACCGTTCGGTAAATCATGTCCGTCCAAAATTGTGATTCCCGGGGTCTGGCCCGAATCGTACGACGGGTTGCACTTTTATCTGCTGTATCACGCCGGACATGACATGAGATCTGGCAGCTGTGATTGTTCCGATTTGTTCCCGCATGATACCCTGCTTTTTTATTTTTATTTTTGGCTAAAGATATACCCTGCTTTTTAGATCTATAAACCCCACCCCAAAAGAAAAAAAAAAAAAATCAAGGTCGACAAGAAACCTTGTCGGCGGGTCCCGCTTTCCAACCAATGGCCAATGGGTGGTTCACACGCCGTCCAAGAAGGCCGGTGGCTGTCTGCTGCTGGACAGCTAAGCCTGAGGCCCCCTCTGCATGACCCCGCTCTCTTCCCTTCTTCCCTGAACGGCGAAAAGACACCGACCACCCTCTCTCTCTCTCTCTCTCTCTCTCTCTCTCTCTCATATATAAATCTTTAGCTAGAAGCGGGTGAAGATTGCGAGCAGGAGAGGAAGGGAAATGGGGAAGGTAAACGAAGAGGAGGAGGAAATTGGCAACAAAGCTGGCGCTGGTGGTGGAGGTGGAGATGGAAGTGGAGTTGGTGGCAGCGGGGGTGGAGGTGGAGGAGGAGGGGGAATGGGGGTGGTGCGGGTGTTGGTGGTGGACGACTCCCCTGTGGACCGAAAGGTGGTGGATATGCTTCTCAAGAGAAGTGGGGGAATGTTTGAAGGTAATCGGAGGTGGTCTCTGTTTTGCAGAGATCTCCTTTTTTGTTTTTCCTGAATGATGGTTGTTCTTCCTAGTTCCTATGTGGTTGCATTGAATCTTATATCTTTTTTATCATCAAAAAAGTTTTATATCTTTTGTGCTGTTATTATTCTTGCATTTTCGGATTGGTTGGGGTAATAGAATTCTCTAGCAGTTCACATGAATGTGAAATTTAAATTGTTTGGGGTATTTGTGGGTTTAAATGGGCGAAATTCTGGTATTTCCACTGGTTTTAGAATGTCCATTAGGTACAAAGACATGCTTTTCGTTGTCTGGTGTTTGGATTTTTACCTTCTGATGATTTTACTAAATTTCCTTTATGTTGTGTTTGTTTTGAAATTTTGACAAAATTTTCTGCTTATCTAGCGTCCGCATCCTACCTTCTATGTACGCACACATTATTCTCTTAAATCAAAACTCATGTTTTCATCCTTTCAGATTGTTTCATTACACTTCCCTGTTTGGTCCTCTTGTCGTAACTATATCTCGTGCAGGATGTTAAAATTGCAGAGGTGTAAAATGAACTGAACTTTTAGGAAGGTGTATGAAGCTCCATCGAAATGACCATTATAAATCATGACCTTCTATACTTAGATTCATTTCATGATAATTGAACCAACTTCTTGATGATTATATGGGCTACTCCAGCTATTTTGACTTTGTTAGAGTGCCTCTTTGATATGTCAAACATTTGCTCTCTCTCTCTTCCTCTCTCTCTCCATCTCTCTCTCTGTGTGTGTGCATATGTGCATGCTTGATTGCATGCACATGTGTGTTCATGCTGCTCTATGTTCTCTCTTCCCATTATTTGTTTAAAGCAAACAGTGGTGGATTTTGATAGTGTATGTTGCTTTATATTTTGTTATTGCCTGATTACATTGCAAAGATGGACTGTTTACCTTATCATCTAGAATGTATTGTCTTAGACTTGATAGTACATGAACAGTGATTTATCTATCGTCCCATTTGATCAGGCTTGTCTTGAATTAGTGGAGCTTGAACTTGGTTCTTAGGTTCAGAATCAATAATGACCCAAACCTGAAATGGAAGATCAAATAAACTGCTTGATTAGCCTTACTTGATATGGCTCGAAGTGGGGCTTACCACATATGTTTCATAGAGTGATAGAACATTTAGTTTGAGAGAAATAAAGCGATAATACATTTGACAGTATATTAACTGGTTCTGTTTCTATATTTATGATTCATAATTAAGGCTTTGACTTGTGGCATATTCAACTATTAGAATCCAGCTAAACTTTAATTCAAGCTGGAACCAAGCTTGAATCAGATTCATACTGAGCTTGGTTCAAGTTTGACAAAAACTTGATTTGATTTTGGATTGATTTAAGGTTATTAAGTGGGGATGGAGATAATCTTTTTCAGCTCAGTTTGAAACTAGGCTTAATTAAGCTTGATGAGTGGAATTTGATCTCAAACTTTAGGCTCAAAATAAATTTGAAGTTGAGCTTGACCAAGCCTAAGCTTGATTAAGCTTAACTTGGTTACTACCTTACAGCATCTTATTTTCTGCTACCATATTGGCTACCTGATTGCCATCTTCTTCTGTGATTGGTATAAATATTTTGTTGTGTTTTGAGTAGTTATAGCTTTAATTTGTTTGGTTCATATTGAACAGAAGGAACTCCCCTGTCTCTTCACTTTAAGGTTTCTTTCTATTTGAAGGGTTTCATTGGACTTGGTGTCTTTTTTGCCATTACATGTACTGCTTGACTTGCAATCATTTATTAACATGAAGACCAAAATGAATTTTAATAATGCATTCTAAAGCCAAAGAAGCCATGGATTCTTGTGCGTCATCCATATGGAATGATGAAATTACTTCATCATTTGTTGTGATGTCATTGCTTTTGAATTCTGACTAGGTGCAAACAAAACTTACTTATTCCAAAAGCCTACATTTCTATCACTATGTCCAGTCTTTTAATTGATGTCTTAATGTTAGGCATCTTCTAAAATTTATAATCTTAGATGTCTCAAAACTTTCTTCCCTTTCATTTCAGTTACTGCTGTTGATAGTGGAAAGAAAGCAATGGATGTTCTTGGCTTGAATGAAGGGAAGGCTGACTCTCCCAACAGTGATGTAAGTCACTCTTTCCTGGTAGCCTTTTATGGTATTGTTTCATCATTTACTTCTAGTTCCATAAGTCTATAACAATCCAGGATCTCACCCAAAATGGCTAGTCAGAAAGTATCATTTGGGTTTCTTTATCTTGTATAAGTTTTCAAGATCTATCGAGCAAATAACTAATATGGGACTAAATACGCCTGCATGAATCCTCAGATACTCTCCTTGTTTAAGTTCTGACATTCTCGTCCGGCTAAGAATTCAAATCCATTCAAATCTAATCACAAGCACCATGATCGGCATGTGGTCAGCCCCAATGGGTCTGTCCTGCAGTGTTTCCTAGTTCACATAGATTATGGGCCGGGTCCACTCTGATACCATTGTAACAACCCAGGATCTCACCCAAAATAGCTAGTTGGAAGGTATTATTTGGATTTCTTGATCCTATATAAGTACCCAAGATCTATCCAGCGAATAGTCGATGTGAGATTAAAAACATGCTTGCACGGGTTCTCACGTGTTCCCTCCGTTTAAGTCTTGGTGACCTCGCCAAGCTAAAGATTCAAATTCATTCAAATCTAGTCACGAGCACCGTGATTGGCTCGTGGTTAGCCTATATGAATCCATATTGCAATGTCCCTTAGTCCACATAAGTCATGAGGCAGGCCTGCTTTGATACCATTCTATAACAATCCAGAATCTTACTCAAAAAGGCTAGCCATAAGGTATTATTTTAGGTTCTTGATTTGTATAAGTACTCAAAATTTACCTAGCACATAACCAATATGGGACTAAATACACGCCCGCACGGATTCTCATAGAGTCAAAGTGTTTGAGAAGCTGTTAGTGGACTACCCCAAAACAAAGTACAGAACTCTACTCCACTTATGGACGAAATTCAAAGAATTCATTAAAGTTGTCAATTGTACAACAAGCAGATCGAGTCAGTTAGGACATTTTACAAAATGTTGCTAGAAGCTATTAAAAGGTTTAAAAAAGAACCTCTATAAATGTTTAAAATATACGAACCCATCAAATTGAGTCCTAATCAACTAATTTTTCAGTTGAATCTTTTGCTTTTCTCTAGGGTTAACGAATTGAATAGATTCAATTCATTAGCAACTAAATGTGGTTTTCCATTTCCCTCTCTTACTAGCTTGTGATATTCTAGGAAATTTGGTCAAACTTGATTTTTTTTTCTTTTTTGGTTTGTGAGTCTGTTAATTGTAAACAACAAAATTGTGCAAGTTTGTTTTGTTGATCGTGTAGGTGTTCTTGCTGCTTGTGTTTGGCATTTATTACTTTTCAAATTATTTCAAATTCAAAAATAATGGTAACAAAAGTATATGAAGCCTTAAAACAGCAAGTTAGGATATTTAGGTTATTGGCTTGTGAACACTCTCCATGCAAGTTGAAGTGGCATGCTTATGGAATGGGCTCGTGGTCATCTCCAATCACAAATACTACTCTTAGCTCATGGTCATCTCTAACGGGCATGTGCTACAATATTTCTTTGTCCATAAGTGCCATAAGCTGGGTCCGCTTTGATACTAATTATAACAACCTAGGATCTCGTTCAAAATGGTTAGCTAGAAGGTATTACTTGAATTTCTTGATTCTGTATAAGTATCCAACATTTTTTTAGTGTATAATCAGTGTGGAACTAAACACTCACCAGATGGGTCCTTGCATTCCTTGAATGCGATGACAACATACTTAAATCACCTATTGAGCTTTGCAAGTGAAATCGGCGACTAAGTTTATCTACATAGTTACCCAATTTCAGCTTAATGATCTCTATCAAAATATTGGAAAGCTAACATCTTTGGTTGGCAATCCGTAGTAGTATGCCTAAAAAGTGTTACAGGCCCGACCCTCCTAGTATAATTGGCAACACAATGTTTTTGGAGAAAAGGCCAAAGCTTTTAGCAGCAGCATCACTAAGGAAAAGAAAAATTAAAGGTTATAGACTTGATCACTCGATTGAGTCAACTTGGTTTTGCTATGGACAGTGAGCTCAGTCAGGATTTGATCCTGCAATCACTACCCGACTCATTCTCGCAGTTTGTCATGAATTATCACATGAACAAACTGAATTCCTCCCTACCTGAGCTTCTAAATATGCTGAAAACAGTAGATTCTCATATCAAGAAGGACAAGGGTCCGATCCTTCTTGTTGATGAGAGCTCAAAGAAGAAGTCGGGCAACAAGGGTTCAAAGAAAAAACTAAATCCTAAGAGTCGCATCAAAAAGAAGGGAAAAAAAATCTCTAGACCCGGTACCTGTTTCCACTGCGGCAAGACGGGGCATTGGAAAAGGAACTGCAAGAGCTTTCTTGCAAGTGTGAAGCCTGATGCAAGTGTTGCACAAAAGGTATGTTTTTATTACAAGCCAATATGACATTAAGTTCTTCTGATTCTAATTCATGGGTATTGGATACCGGTTGTGGTTCTCACATATGCAAATCTTTGTATGAACTGCAAAAAATTAGAAGTCTGAAGAAAGGTGACTTCGAGCTATATGGCGCTGGAGGAGAATCCATCTAGGCTGAAGCTGTTGGCACCTACATACTGGAGCTATCCTCTGGAAAGTTTTTGAAGCTAGAAGACTATTATTTTATGCCAAAAATCATTAGAAATGTAATTTCAATTCCTTTGTTGCTTAAAAAAGGATTCAAAATAAATAAAAAGAGCAATGGTTGCTCTATTTCTTTATCTAATGAGTATTATTGTCATGGCACTATGAAAAATGGTCTTTTAGTATTATGTCTTAATAATGTTATGTTTCATATTGGCAAAGATAATAAAAAAAAGAGAGAATATTAATAATACCCTTCTCTGGTATTACCGATTAGGTCATATTAGTGAGACAAGGTTACACAAGTTGTATAAAGATAAATTCTTTGATCCTTATGATTTTGAATCATTAGGAACTTGTGAATCTTGTCTTATGGGTAAAATGACCAAGTCTCCATTCTCGGGACATGGAGAAAGGGCAAGTGAGTTGTTAGAACTTATACACACTGATGTGTGCGGTCCTATGTCAACTCCAGCTAGAGATGGATACTCTTACTTCATCACATTTACTGATGACTAATCAAGGTTCGGTTTTGTGTATCTAATGAAACATAAATTCAAAGTCTTTGATAAATTTAAAGAGTATCAAAATATGGTCGAAAAACAAACTGGGAAGTGTATTAAAATCCTTCGATCTGATCGAGGAGGAGAATACCTTTTTAGTGAAGTTTTAGACTATTTTAAATTAAATGGTATACTCTCTGAATGGATACCTCCATATATGCCACAATTAAATGGTGTAGCTGAAAGAAATAATCGTACCTTATTAGACATGCCCTAGAAACTGCTGCATTAGTATTAAACAGAGTACCATCTAAGTCTGTATCTAGCACTCCATATGAGATATGGAAAGAAAAGAAACCTAATCTTAAGTATCTTAAGATATGGGGTTGTCATGCTTATGTCAAAAGAAATTTTGGATATAAGCTAAGTGTTAGATCGGACAAGTGTAATTTGTAGGTTATCCTAAAGACAGTTTAGAATATATCTTCTATTATTCTACCGAACAAAAGGTATTTGTTGCTAGACATGCCACTTTCTTGAAAAAAGAGTTTTTCTTAGAAAAGGGCAAGGATAGAAGAATTGAACTTGATGAAGTTCAAGACCTACAAGGTGAGACACATAATAATCCTCAACCAGAAGTATCCATGGAAGAGGTACAGCCACTACACACTACTCTCCGAAGGTCAGAAAGAGTGCGAAATGCACCTGAGAGGTATGGATTTATTATTGAGAATGATGAAGCCCACATCGTTGATAACGATTACCCTCTGATCTATTCGGAAGCTGTTAAGAGTAGGGACTCTTGACAGATGGCTGGACGCCATGAAATTCGAGATAGATTCTATATATACCATCAAGTGTGGACTTTGGTTGATGCACCTGAGGGAGTGATTCCAATAAGGTGCAAATGGGTATACAAGAAGAAGATAGGAGCTGATGGCCAAGTAGAAACCTACAAGGCCGAGCTAGTGGCAAAAGGTTTCAGGCAAAAACAAGGTATTGATTATGATGAAACTTTTTTGCCAGTAGCTATGCTCAAATCTATTCGGATTATGCTTGCTATAGCTGCATACTATGATTATGAGATCTGGCAGATGGATGTCAAAACTGTCTTTCTTAATGGTCACCTTGAGGAAGAGGCTTATATGACACAACCAGAGAGATTTGTCTCAAAAGGGAGAGCAAATCAAGTATGTAGGCTTAAGAAATTCATTTATGGATTAAAGCAGGCATCTAGGCGTTGGAACATCCATTTTGACATGATAGTCAAAGAGCTTGGCTTCATTAAAAATGTAGATGAACCTTGTGTGTACAAGAAGACTAGTGGGAGTGCTATTGTCTTCTTGATATTATATGTGGACGATATATTGGTCATTGAAAATGATGTTCCAATGATGCAATCGGTCAAGACTTGGCTATCGAAGAAATTTTTCATGAAAGACTTGGGTGAAGCATCCTATATACTTGGTATAAGGATCTATAGAGATAGATCTAAAAAGATGCTAGGTTTGTCCCAGTTTAGGTACATAGATAATGTGCTGAAGAAGTTCAGCATGGATGGAAGTAAGAAATGTTTCTTACCCATAGGACATGGCATACAACTCTCTAGGAAGATGTTTCCTAAGACATCTGAAGAGAGGAATAGAATGAGTTTTATTCCCTATGCTTCGGCAGTAGCGTTGATCATGTATGCTATGCTATGTACCAGGCCTGCTGTAGCTTATGCCTTGGGCATGGTAAGTAGATTTCAGGCAGATCTCGGGGAGGATCATTGGAAAATTGTGAAAAGCATTCTCAAATACTTGAGAAGGACTAGAGATGTTTTTCCGATTTATGGAGAATCAGAATTGAAACTAGAAGGCTATTTAGATTCTAGTTTTCAATCTGATCTAGATGATAGCAAGTCAATCTTTGGATATATCTTCACTTTGAACGATGGAGCTGTGAGTTGGAAGAGTTCCAAACAGCAAACTGTAGCTGACTCAACTACTGAGGCAGAATACATAGCTGTTAGTAAAGCTGCTAAGGAAGCAGTCTGGATGAAGAAGTTCATCACAGAGCTGGGTGTAGTTCCTGAGATTGCCAGACCAATCCCAGTTTATTGCGATAACACTGGAGCTGTTGCACAGGCTAAAGAACTAAGGTCTCATTATAAATTCAAGCACATTTTGAGACGCTTCCACCTTGTTCGGGAGATAATCGAAAGACAAGACGTCAAGATTGAACGAGTAGACACAAAGAACAATATAGCAGATCCATTTACTAAAGCTCTACCACAGCAGCAATTCAATCGTCACCTCGATTGTATGGGGTTAAAATATAAGGGCGATTGGCTTTAGTGCAAGTGGGAGATTGAAAGAGTAGATGCCCTATGAGCCAATCATTTGATGGGTTTCTCTTTGTAATCCTCCAAATCATGTATTTTGACACTTGATATATATCAATAAAGACATTGTGTTTCATCATTTGCTGCTTATCTGTTTTATTGTTGGATGATGAACCCCATAAATTAGGACATTGATTTTAGGGTTATGATGAGATCATACCAGTGATACCTAAAATTCTAAAATTTTAATTTAGAATATTTTCAGTTAAATTGGTGTATTGAGTCGGGGATCAATATTACCGAAAAGATTGGCGCATCTTATGTATGCTCGATGTAGAAGGTGATTGATCTCACAATCACTTGTGTGAGATACTAATACAAAGATGTGGGTGCTCATTAGAGGAATGAGTTCACTGAAATGACCAGCCATGAGAACATCTTATGGATTCTTACTTAATTGTCAAAAAATGGTTCTCACAGTGGGAGTTGTGCAAGTGATCCTTAGACCTAAGATCACCATGGTACCTTGTGCACTTGAACCCATGTTTTGGTTTACCCTCATTCACGACATTGCGTTGTGTACGGGGTATTCTGGATATAATGGATTTTGTACGAAGGTTGTGAGTAGGTCAACAACGAATCAGTCACTTCTAGTAAGAGAAGGTAACATCCTACTTACTCTAATCTTATGAAGATTCAAGAAGCCTTTGATCAAAGCAAAATAAAAATTAGAAAGTTTCTAATATTTCATTATTTGAATTATCATATAAAAGATTGAGAGAGACATGAATAAGTGATTGAGTTTGATATTGATCCATACTCATGCACTTATTCAGGATGTAGTATGACTGAGGGATTGAATTGCACGGTAACTTGCCACTGAAGGGTATGTTTAGATTTATCCAATATATTTCTTATCTTTCAGGTAGACATGATATGTTGCTAGACGTCAATCTTGTCTTGTGGGTTGATCGGATAAAAGAGTTTGATTAGATCAAAGCATCAGAAATGTTCTGATTGCTAAGTCAGGTTTAGCACTAAATTGGACCTAAATTGGATTAGAGGTATTCTAATCAGGTTAGGTCAACTTGCACCTGCACCTACTACTGGCTAAGTTAAGGAACCTAATGGGTCACACACAAGAAAATTGATCAAGGGTCTAATTGGATTAGATCATGTTTGCAAGATGAACATGCTAGCATGTGTTGCAAACCCTAGCTCCTTATTCAAATTAAATTCGAATCTGATTCTTAGATTAGGTTGATCTAATATGATTAGATCATGACCTAATATGGGTTAGCCAAGAGTTGGAACCCATTTGGCTTTAATTAGACATGATTTGATTAGGTTTAATGTTCCTTTAAGTTGGTTAAACCCAATTGGATTGGGTTTGATAGGGCCTTCACTTCTGGACCATTGGATGACTTTCTGGATGAAGGATCTGGTCCACTGGTTGGCGCCTTCATCTGGACCATTGGATGGCTTCCTGGATAAAGGATCTGGTCCACTGGTTGGCGCCCTCATCTGGACCATTGGATGGCTTCCTGGATGAGGATCTAGTCCACTAGTTGGCGCCTTATTTTGGACCATTGGATGGCTCCCTGGATGAATAATCTGAACCATTGGTCAGCGCCTGAATCTGGACCACTGGATAGCTCCCTGGATGAAAGATTTGGACCATTGGTCAGCGCCTGAATCTGAACCACTGGATGGCTTTCTGGATGAAAGATCTGGACCATTGCTCAGCGCCTGAATCTGGACCATTGGTGATGGCATCTTGCTTCTGGACCATTGGATGGCACCCTGGATGGTGATGCCTTGATCTAGACCATTAGATAGCCCCTAGATCTGAACCATTGGCTTTGGTTCCCTGCATTTGGGCCCTTGGATCATCAAGATTTAAGAGGGAGACGTGAGAAAGAAGTGTATCATTAGATACGGCTTTTTCTAAAGCTTGATACACCCTTCTCTTTAGCGCCCCATCATGATGGGATTCCCCCCTTGGCACACGCCTCATCATGATGAGGCGTGTGGATGGGATGCATCTCTTTGTGATGCATCCCTCCATCTCTTATAAATAAGGAGGCGCCCCGGGGTTCTAAAAAATCATCCGAGAAAAAGCCTCTCCTTTTCTCTCCCTTATCCCTTCTTTCTTATAAGCCTCTCTCTTTTGTCCTAACCCAAGACAAGAGGGTCTTCTTTAGGACAAAAAGGCTAGTGAAGTGGTATTAGAGCAAGTCCTCATATTCATCAAGTCATTATATGGGGAAAAGTTTGAATGCAATGACAACATACTTAAATCACCTATTGAGCTTTGCAAGTGAATCGGCGACTAAGTTTATCTACATAGTTACCCAATTTCAGCTTAATGATCTCCATCAAAAAAATTGGAAAGCTAACATCTTTGGTTGGCAATCCGTAGTAGTATGCCTAAAAAGTGTTATGGGCCCGGCCCTCCTAGTATAATTGGCAACACAATGTTTTTTGAGAAAAGGCCAAAGCTTTTAGCAGCAGCATCACTAAGGAAAAGAAAAATCACATAACCAGGTAGCTGGCAGCTGCTGTCCACTATCATGTTGACACTAAAAATTGGAAAATTTATGCTTATTCTAAAATGTGAAATGCAGTATATTCTAAAACAGAAAGGAAAAGAAAACAATTTTATCATATTATGGACTTCATAAAAATAAATTTACTCAAGTAGGATCTCCTTGATAAATTTCTCTGATGGTATTATGCAAAAGCTGAAGCTGCATGCACAGAGATACAAGTGCTAGCATATCAATGAAGAGTAGTTGGTTTCATGCAAGTATCGAGATAAAGGTATCAACAGGGCAAGTTTTCTATTTCATGAAAATTCATGCAGGAAAAGTGAATGTTGATCAAGCAGCTAAGAGGCAATTCAGTGTCTGATACGAGTTATCAATATTAAAGCAATGCAGTTAAATCAACATAATTTAGATTGCATTAAGGTATATTATAAAGAACTGCTTGGAAAATTGAGATGGCTAAAAAAGACCTACTAAACCTACCAAAACTACACGGAGTCTCAAAATGCGAGAAAGATAGTAAAAGATAGTTCTTTATTGTGCAAATTGTGAATTAAGGTGGGACATTGCAAAAGGTAAGTAAGAGTTTGATTGTGTGTTTGACTCTATTTCAGAGAGTTCTGCCATGAGTTGTCTTGAGGTGCAATAATATGGTAATCCACAGTGAACATATACTTTTGGTCCACATGTCTCAACCTGCAATGGTCCTCATCCAATAAGATATTTAAAGGTTACTTTTGTATATATGTGGACATATTGAGTCACCAATAATTAAGCATAGTTTAAGAGTTAATTTACATCTATAAATGGGGGATCTTGGTGCCAATTGTAAGTGAAGAAGGACAAGTTCAGAAAATCGCACCAGTGAGACCTTGGATCTCTGTTGACTGCCTAGCTTTACAACTGCTTATATAACTTCTTCATAATGCTTTCTTATTGAAGCTGCTCAACGGGTATGCTGGGTTGGGCTCAGCCCAAAGTACCACATCATGTAGTCAGATCTAGGCCAAGCCTATCCCAACCTTTGGGCCTACCTTCCAAACCCAAGCTTGCTACTTATTGGGCTCTTGGGTTGTTTGCTTCTTCTTTTTTTTCGAATCATTGGCTTGACCTTAACTAGTGAGCACGGTGCCGGGGGAAAGGGGGATGGGGATGATTGGCATTGTTGATGGTAAGGGCAACGAGTATGAATTGGGAGTGGAGGAGGGCATCAATGTGGAGTCGCGGCGGATTGGGACGGGAGGGGTCGGAGTGGGGAGGGGGGGCGTGGTGGATTGGGGGAGAAGGAGCAAGAGGAGAGGGAGGTGGGAGGAGGGGAGGGGTTGGCGGGGGGAGTGGGACTCAGGATCAGAGGAGGAAGGAGTCGGTGGGGGATTGGGATGGGAGGGGTCGGAGGGGGGGAGGCAAGCCATGGTGGAATTAGGGAGGACGCGGAGGAAGAGTAGAGGTGGTGGGGGAAAGGAGGGGAGGGGTGGGGCTTGTCTGTTGGCGTTAAAGCCGAAGTCAGCAATAGCAAGGGTAGAGTGGTGCGAGAGCTCGTGGAGTCACGCGTGAGGGAGAATTGGAGAGAAGGGCAAGGGCAAAGGGGTAACTTCTTATTATATATTATATTATACATACATACATGCATACATATATTAGTATAGGTGATTATATATATATTATATAAAGTCGGGCTTGGGAGGGGTCGATTTAAAACCATTTGATGGGTGAGAGGCCCAAGCCCTTCCGAAATGATCCAAGCTTGGCGGGCCGCCCAAGATTTGAGCAGCTCTATTTCTTATACTTCTCCTGATATTTAGGATCTTGAATTTTCTTGATGACTTCTCCTGTGGCAGGAAGTTGACTGTATTATTAGTATAGGTGGTGGTAATAGCCAACGGATGGTACTAGTCAGTTAGGTGGGTAGATAGAAGGGTGGAGAATGTGCTCATAAAACTTCCAGGAAAACCCTAAGGTGGAAATTCTTTTGCTGAGATGTTGATGCAGTTGGCAGGTTCTAGCAAGGTGAATGGAGAATGTGAGTGGAAAACAAGTAAGACCATAATAGAGGAGTAAGATATAAGGTTGAAAAATAATGTCTAAAAACATAAAGACCAGACCTTAAATCCCATTTTATCCTTTTTTTACCCCCTCTTCTCTGCTTAGTCTTTGGTTATGTAGTCTTCTAAAAGCTATTGATAGATGTGTCTTGGATGAATATTTAATTCTCAGGTCAGGATGGAATCTTAACATCACCAGTTGTTTCCACTTTAGTGCAGTAACATTCGATATATTAAACTCTTGTAAATTATGGCAATCCCAGTAAAATCAGCTTCTGTTTATGGTGATATCTTCAATATCTCAAGATATTGCATTGTTGCTCAAGTCGTATTCCATGAATTTCACCTGTCTTTACCTACCACTGACCGATCTTCTCTTTTACAGTGTATCTTTTAGTTTGGTGGGGAGGAAAATCATTCATTAGTTTGTCTAGCCACTCATTCCGAAGAATTCACAACCTAATTAGTTACTAATAATGTGGTGCAGGACCAAAAGATTGATATTATCCTTACGGACTATTGTATGCCAGAAATTACTGGCTATAGACTTCTCAAGGCTGTCAAGGTATGTAGTTTTGATTTCAATCATCTTCTATCACCTCCTACTGCTCCATTCTACTATCATTGGTATCATATGACCAATATTAACGGAGCAAATTAACTGGATCGGCTTTGCTCGGCCTAGTTCCTGTTATTCAACAACTTTCGTATTCTTGTATATCAGGAGAACAGCTGCTCAAGATCCATACCAGTAGTCATGATGTCATCTGAAAATGATCCCCAGAGAATCAGCAGGTCCTTTAGCTACTTCCATCAGTCTGTTTATCCTTTTTATTAGTCATTTTTCTCTAATAAATGAAAGAAAGCAACTGTGGCAGCCACATACTTTATCACCTTTCAGTATCATACATAATACTTTTGAGTGATTAGTGAAATTACATATCAAATTGGAAATAAATAACTTCTTTTAGCTACATTTTTCCATCATAGTGACAATTCAGGAGTGGCTCACATTTTGGAAAATCATTAGATCTTCAGAATTGAAGTTTACAGTCTGAAGACTCTGAACCTACATCCAAAAACATTATCCTCTTCTGACGTCTTCAATTCGTCATAAGCTTTTGTTAACAATAAACCTGGAAACGCACCTACGGCCAAAAACTTCTGATTTGCATTCCAGTAAATTGTCCTTTGCCAAATCACAGGTGTTTCTCTGTGCAGGTGTCTAGATGCCGGAGCTGAAGATTTCCTCCTAAAGCCTCTACAAGTAAAAGATGTGCAGAGGTTGAGAAACTATGCTAGGCCAACAGCACCAACACCTGGCCCAGGCACCAAGAGGAAGCTGCCCGTAGATTTGATAGCCGAGAACTGTGGTTCGGAGCGGCGTCCACGCCTTGCTGGAGTTGCAGTAGCATGATCATATACTTAATTCCACAATGTTTTTTAACACAAAGTCTTGGTAATGAGCTTCAAGGAGGTCTTTTTCTCATCTTGTGATATGGATATACTGGCGATCAGAACTATCTTATTTTTATTTTCTTATTCTTTTACCTAGTGCGTATGGGCATTGTTGCTGGACTTATGAGAATGGGCACCAGAGATTTATGTTCCTTGCATGGTTGAGACCCTTTTCAGCTGGTTTTGAATATCTTGTGTGAGAGATGAGTTTGGATCTAAAGGCAGGATAACTAGCTAGAGATACAACAAACTGTGATGTCTTTGACTTGATAAGATTATTGCGGCAGGTTAAAGGTCCAGGTGTTGTAAAGATGTGGCTTTGCCAGCCAGAAGGGTCTGATTTGGAGCTCTGAGATTTGGAAATTTACCAAGTATTGGAAATGGGAGGGAACTACAAGTGGTTATGCAAGGTCGCGTTAGGGATGATGCCATGACGGAAGCCTATGTGAACTGGTGAAGTAACGGAACATTGTAGGGATATGGAGTTGACGTATAGTGCTGTGTCACGCCAAGCACCTAGTTTGGTTACGTGGCTGTATATTCTCTAAAATAAAATTTTGGAGAATATGCAAGACTGAAAAATTTATTTCAATCTTAATATCATTGAATAATAATGATCTTAATTCATAACAAATAACAAAATTAGTATGATTACAAAATTTAATCATCCAAGATGGTCTATTTATTCATCTTTTTATTTGTGATTTCAACCATAGTAAAGTATGCGACCTACAATTTTGAAAGAAAAGGAAAAGATGTGGTATGAACTTTATAGCCCAATAAAAATTTCATAACATCCATACCAACACAATAAGATAAGTTTGAAAATAGTAAGAAATCTTTGCACGCATAATAGAATCACAATTCGACTACTAATAATGCTCGAATAAACAATATACATATATACATCAAATATTAATGAAAATCTAATCATTCAACAGTGATATATCATATAATATCTTATAAATATTCAATAGTATTTTCATAGCTTTTCATCCTTTTATAACTCAATACGAATCTAAGATCGATTATCTTTTCAACTTTGGACCAAATCTCGATCACATTTTTTGCCCATGATGGGAGAATCGATAGCGTCACATTTTCCGCATGTGATAGGGCATGAGATCAGCCTAAAATACTTGTTCATTCAATCAAGTTCACATCATCAATTTTTTTTATTTTCGGCTTTAGATTAACCACGGTCACATTTTCTACCCATGGTGAGGCAACCGATAAGTGTTATATTTCTAGCATGTGATGGAGCAATCGATAAATGTCACGTTTTCCGCTCGTGATGGGGCAATGAATATAACATGGTTACTATAGAGCACCACATCCATTAGTCCGATTATGCAAGTGTAAGTTATACTTATATATATATATTCATTATATTATCAATTACAAGCATATACGATCAAGACATAGTTTAATACAGAAACCATCATAAAAGAATTCTTGCATCTTACTTATCTTGATCATTAACATATTATACGTATGTGTACAAAATATATATAATCATGTAGACGAGTATATAAGGATTCTTGCCTCTTTGCCAACAACCTAGACATACTAATTACTTGCCTACACCACGATCTACAAATCAGAGTGCGCAGAGCCCTGCTCAACGTCCTTTTGCCCTGAAGATTGTTCTCCTACATAACCAAATCAATATTAAAAATCATTTGAGATATTCGATAACCCAGAACCCTCTACTGGTCCAGCAAAGGATCCACCATCAGTAACCCACAAGTCCCTTCCACCCAAACTTTCCTGAATCAACTAGAAAGAGAAAAGAGAAAGAAGGAAGAGAGAGAATAAGAAGAGAGAGAAACTAGAGAGAGAAGAGAGAAAATAGGGGAAGAAGAAGAAGAGAGTTGTGAAGCCCTCTCACTTTCCCTCCCACTCCTTCCTGAAATAGAGAAAGGCTCTCAACAGTGCGTGTGGTCGGCGACCCCATTTGTCACACCCTTGAAAAGGTCGGAATGGAGTAACCAAAATTTTTCTTGAGTTCTCCCTCTTTTCTGTGTGCGGCACCAAGTCTTGGCCTTGCCCAAGCCCTTAGTCAGCCTCCTTGTGCAATCTGGGGTAGGATCGACCCCTAAGCACACCTTGGTTTGGCTCTAGAACAGCCACCAAGTCCTCCACTTCTCAAGGTCTTGCCTAAGTCCCTTACCTTAGACAACTCCCCCAAGACTAGGTAGATAACTAGGTTAGAAGGCCCCTCGCTGATTTTGCTCACTTCAGCCCTTCTAAACCCCGTGGACAACTCCTTTTGCCCCGGCCAAGACCCCTTTGGCCGTGGGAAACCTTCACATTGCTTCCTTCTTTGGACCCCCACACACGACCTCTTATCTCACCTCTTTTTGGCCTCTTTTGGCTACACTTAGGACCTTCCCAAATGCCCCAAACTCCTCAGCCCGAGATGCTCCCAAAAAGGCTCCTTGTGGACTCCAAACGCTACCTTTGTTTCCCATGAACACACAACATATTGCACACTAGGATAAGGGGAAAGGGTCATGTATTTCTCACACAAATACATCCAATTTGCCCTCACAAGCCGAGGGACATAGCCAACATACTTCCCAAGTATATGACTCCTCCAAGACCCTAAAAACCCCTCCCGTCCAAGAGCCGCTCTTGGCCGGCGGGATACATTTGCCTTCTTTCCAAGAACCAAATGCCTTCCCTAAGAAAGCAATCCCGAGCCCTTCACCTAAGCCTTCCACAAGGATGGCACAACCTCTAGTGCCTTCTTTTCTATCCCGAAAGACCTCCCCAATATGAGGTCCTTTTACATGAAAAGACTCACCTTAACACCAATCTCGTTCGGCCCCTCCAATGGCCTTCACTTGTTGGTGATGACCCAGCAAAATCCTCCTCCAAGGCTTGGCTATATGGATGGCTCCTTGGATGGCTAGCCCACCCCAAATGATCCTCAAAATCCCTTCGGCTCCATGGGCTAGCCTTCCCTTGCTTTCTTCCCCAAAGTGAGCCTCTCACTTTGCTATGGGGCTAGACAATAATTATCTGTGTGCTCCCCCTTCTGCATGCCCAGAAATCAGCCTTATATAGGCCTCCAAGGGGAAGGGCTCAACTCCTCCCATTGGTCCATTTAGGGAGCACATGGATTGTGCTTCCTTGGCGGTTGCAACCCCTTTAACCGCCATGGGCAGCCAACCCCCTGCCCAAGTGTGTTTTCTGCTGCCCCAAAAGTGTCCAGGTTCAGCCCCCCTTCAGCTGTTATCTCCCCTTGGCTGCCATGGGGAAGTGCCAACTGTTGGCTGCCCTGTGATCCATGTGCAGGGACAGCAGCCAATGGCAGCGCTTGGGCAGAAACCGCCTTCTGCCCAGCTGCCAGCCCGCTGCCCGCCTGAGGCCTGCTGGGGGAACAGCCCATGTGCGGCTGTCCGCCCAGCCGCCCAGGGCCGCTCGGTGCCCTGGTCCACCTGCGCGCGCTCCTGCGCGTGGCTAGCGCCCTGCGCCTGATTGAGCGGGCGCGCTCCTACGCCCGCGGCCTCTTGCGCGCGCGCGCGCCCTGCGCGCAGCAGTGGCCCGGCCGGCCACTGCTCTGGCCGAAGTCTGCGCGCCTGGGCGGGCGCCCTGGCGCAAGGCCCGGCCCTAAGCTCACCTGGCCGCGCACGCACCTGTGCGCGCCCCGCGCGCGCGCTAGCACCGATCTGCCGTGCACACACCCGCGCACGGCCTGCCGGCTGTGCGCACATCTCCACTCAGCCTGGCCCCGCGCGCACCTGCGTACGGCCTACTCATGGCCAAGTTTGGGCACGCGTCTACTGCGCATGCCGTCCCGAGGCCTGGTGCGTGCGCCTCCTTCGCACGCTGCAGCATTCGCCCTTCCGTGCGCCCCGCGCACAGCCTGCAGGTGGGCCGACGCCTACGCGCCCCATGCGTTCTCTCGGCCTCCACGCTTGGCCCATCCACGCGCACCTTTGCGCATGGGCCAGCGTCCGCGCACATCTCCGCTGCATGTGCCCCTATGCACAGGCTGGATCCGGCCTGTCTCCGCTGCACAGGGCTACTGCCGTTTGCGCTGCAACCTGCGCACTGTGCAGTGTTTACAAGGCCTGGCCACGGCCAAGTGCTCGGCACGCCTTCTGCGCGCCCATGGCCATCCTGCGTGCGTACACCCGCGCACGCCCCGGCGCCTGGCCCGGCTGTGCGCCTCCTACGCCCAGCCTGTGCACAGGCTAGCGCCGGCCTTTGGCCACTCGCGTGTGCTCCGCCGCACACATCCTTGCTCTGCCCGGCCGTGCGCCCAGTGCCACGGCCTGCGCATGGCAGAGCCCGCGCATGCCTCGCGCGCGCCAAAGCCAGGGGTGTAACAATCCTCCCCCGGCAGAATAAGTCGACGCCCTCGTCGACGGCTCCCCTCAAGGCACCCCGGATGGTGGACCTCCGCCTCATGTCGCCTCGCCCGTCCGCGGCCTTTGCCCTCACCTTCGGTCCCATACCCGAAAGTGGGGTCAAACCCGCAGCCTTGGACCCTTCTCCCAGTCCCATACCCGGAAGATCATCCAAGTCCACCGTCGAGGACTCCTGCTCATGGCCGGCCCCTCCGCTCTGCTGTGCGACACACGCGCAGCCTGCCTGTTCGCACGCCCTGCGCGCACGCTGGGCCTGGCCAGCCTGCTGGCCGACGGACCTGCACCACACCTGGCAGCCCCCTGCGCGCCTCGGCCTGCTACTGTGGCCAGGAATCCGTGCGCGCGCCCCGCGCGCCGTCCCCGGTCTGGCCTGGGCGCGCCATGCGCGCTCAGGCTCTGCTCGCACCATGGCTGCACAGTGGCCTGGGCACTGCCTTGGCCGCCTGCCAAGGGCTGCGCCCAGGTTTTGCCATGCCTTGGCCACCCGCCAAGGCCTGTGGTGCCGCCGTCCTGCCGTCAAGGCTGCTGTGCGCCTCCTGCGCATTGTGCCATGAGCTCCCCGCCAAGAATCCTCCAAGAACCGCTCCTGACGAGGCTCTGATACCAACTGTCACACCCTTGAAAAGGTCGGAATGGAGTAACCAAAATTTTTCTTGAGTTCTCCCTCTTTTCTGTGTGCGGCACCAAGTCTTGGCCTTGCCCAAGCCCTTAGTCAGCCTCCTTGTGCAATCCGGGGTAGGATCGACCCCTAAGCACACCTTGGTTTGGCTCTAGAACAGCCACCAAGTTTTCCACTTCTCAAGGTCTTGCCTAAGTCCCTTACCTTAGACAACTCCCCGAAGACTAGATAGATAACTAGGTTAGAAGGCCCCTCGCTGATTTTGCTCACTTCAGCCCTTCTAAACCCTGTGGACAACTCCTTTTGCCCCGGCCAAGACCCCTTTGGCCGTGGGAAACCTTCACATTGCTTCCTTCTTTGGACCCCCACACACGACCTCTTATCTCACCTCTTTTTGGCCTCTTTTGGCTACACTTAGGACCTTCCCAAATGCCCCAAACTCCTCAGCCCGAGATGCTCCCAAAAAGGCTCCTTGTGGACTCCAAACGCATGGGCTAGGCTACCTTTGTTTCTCATGAACACACAACATATTGCACACTAGGATAAGGGAAAAGGGTCATGTATTTCTCACACAAATACATCCAATTTGCCCTCACAAGCCGAGGGACATAGCTAACATACTTCCCAAGTATATGACTCCTCCAAGACCCTAAAAACCCCTTCCGTCCAAGAGCTGCTCTTGGCCGGCGGGATACATTTGCCTTCTTTCCAAGAACCAAATGCCTTCCCTAAGAAAGCAATCCCAAGCCCTTCACCTAAGCCTTCCACAAGGATGGCACAACCTCTAGTGCCTTCTTTTCCATCCCAAAAGACCTCCCCCATATGAGGTCCTTTTACATGAAAAGACTCACCTTAACACCAATCTCGTTCGGCCCCTCCAATGGCCTTCACTTGTTGGGGATGACCCAGCGAAATCCTCCTCCAAGGCTTGGCTACATGGATGGCTCCTTGGACGGCTAGCCCACCCCAAATGATCCTCAAAATCCCTTCAGCTCCATGGGCTAGCCTTCTGATAGAGACGCAACCAATGATAGAGACGCAACCAGCCCATCTAAAGATCCTTTGCATGGAATTGAAGGTCCTATGACTAGGGCCAAGACTAAGAGGATGAAACAAGCTTTGGAAAGCCTGATCATAAAAATCAAAGGAAAAGAAGACCAACGTGAGATAGAGGCTGCACCTAATTGGGTCACTTTCATACAATTAGGTGAAGATGCTTTGAGTCCAACTTGAAGACAACACTTTGGAAAGTCCAAATCACATGATAAGAAGCATTCATGGGAAGGCCAACTTTCCTATTGTATTTGGATTTTCGTGCATACTTTTGGGGTGATTTTTCGGATGATGTTTTGTATTCCCTAAGTCACATTCAGACTTTCTTGTAGTTCCCAAAGTCACTATAATTACTTTGGGATCTTTTTCCTAAGTTCTGGTTACTTTTCTAGGAGTAGGTGTAACATGCATCTTTTCCAAGCCTTGGTAAATGCAGCCTTGGAAAATGCATGACAAGTAGTGCTATGTAATTTCCTAGGAGTTGCTTCTCTTTGAAGCCATTTCAGCCTTAAAATAGCACCTGATTGTACTTGAGAGGGGGGGGGGGGGAATGCATGAATGAAATTTGAGAGTTTCTCTTATGTGAGAGCTTCACCTTTGTTCTTGGATTAGAACTTGATAGTGTTGGTTCTACCGGCAGGTCGCGGTTAGGGTCACGCTTCTTTTGATAACTTTGGTTCTACCGGCAGGTCGCGGTTAGAGTCAAGTTCCTCTTTCTCTACCTGTTTCCAGGACGGTCCGAAGTGTGCTCTTATCATTTGGTATCAGAGCCCGGTTCCTGAAATCAGGTGTTATCTATCCTTTGTGTGTTTATCTTGTTTAATTCAAAAAAAAAAAGAGGTGTTCCGCTGTTGTTTATCTCTATATCCTTGGTGACATCTTCCTTTAATCGGTTTGGGTCATCGTCCTTTGTTCCTTTCTGTTCTGCTATTTCAAAAAAAAAAAAGAGAAGAAAGGAAGAAGAAAGGAAGAAAAAAAAAAAGAAGAAAAATTTGGGGCAGATTTTACTTCTAATTTCCTTGTGGGTTCTTTAACGCTTCCATTGAATTGTTCTCAATTCAAACCTTCCTTGAATACCCTTTGTTGGTTCCAATTAAATTGTTCCTTGCGAGTTCTTGTTCCCTAAAGTTATCATCGACTCCTTACTGTTTCCTGTTGTGTAGAAACATCCAAAAGGTTCTTATTTAAGAGCTCATAAGGTGAAGCTAAGTGGTAAAAGGCAAGAGGGTGAGATCATCATCAAGAAAAAGCCATAAAAGAGTGTCCACCAGAGAGAGGAGTGTGTGAGGACCTATTCTGTTTATACTAATCTTTTGATTGCAGCATACAAAGATGAGTAATGAAGGTAGTAAACAACCAGATGTTGATATGAAGTTATGGATGAAAGCCATTGCTGATCAACTTACTAAGCTTGGTGCACGAATGAATGATTTGGAATCACCAAGCAGACTCAAACCTTTGAGGGGGCGGATGTTTGAAGAAGAAGAAGAAGAGGAGTATTCGGATGGAAGAAGTAATGGAAGGAGGCAAAGAGATGAATCAAGAAAAGACAGTCATTTGGGAAGTATTAAGATGACAATCCCTGCATTCCAAGGTAAAAATGATCCTGAATTATATTTAGAGTGGGAGAGAAAGGTTGAACATGTGTTTGAATGTCATAATTATTCCGAGGAGAAGAGGGTTAAACTAGCCATTGTTGAGTTCCATGATTATGCTAGTATTTGGTGGGATCAAATGGTGACTAGTAGACGTAGAAATGGGGAGAGGCCTATTGGTACATGGGATGAGATGAAGGCTGTCATGAGAAAAAGGTTTGTACCCAGCCACTACTATAGAGATTTGCACAGGAAATTGCAAAGTCTAATTCAAGGCTCCATGAGTGTGGAAGATTACTATAAGGAGATGGAAATAGCCATGATTAGAGCCAATGTTGAAGAAGACCGAGAGGCAACTATGGCTAGATTCATTGGAGGTTTAAAGAAGGAGATAGCTGATGTGGTAGAATTGCAACATTATATAGAGATGGAGGATTTGCTGCACAAAGCTATTCTTGTGGAAAGGCAATTGAAAGCTAAGAGTATTTCCAAATTTACTACTAGTTCCTCATGGAAATCGAATTGGCAAAACAACAAATCTGTGTCAAAGCCAAAAGAAGATGCAAAGGCCAAAAATTCGATTGCTGCACCTAAAGGTAAAATGGAAACTAATTCATCCTCTAGATCTCGTGATATCAAATATTTCAGGTGTCAAGGAGTTGGACATATTGCTTCTCAATGTCCAAATAAAAGAGCCATGATATTGCTGGATAATGGAGACATAGAGAGTGTGAGCTCGAGTGATGATGACATGCCACCATTGGAGGATTGTAGTGATGTTGAAGTTGCTGAACCTGTTGTTGGAGATGTGCTTGTTACTAGGCGTGCTCTCAACATGCAACCTAAGGCGGGTGGTAATGAGGAGCAACATGAGCATATATTTCATACAAGATGCCATATAAACGACAAGGTATGCAGCTTAATCATTGATAGTGGGAGTTGTACTAATGTTGCTAGCACCTTGTTGGTTGAAAAATTGAGTTTGCCCACATTAAAACACCCTAATCCATATAGACTTCAGTGGCTGAATGATTGTGGAGACATAAGGGTGACTAAGCAAGTGATGATTTCATTTTTCATTGGTAAATACAAGGATGAAGTTCTTTGTGATGTGGCACCTATGCATGCTGGACATCTACTTCTTGGGCGTCCGTGGCAATTTGATAGAAGGGTTATTCATGATGGGTACAAAAATAGATACACTCTTGTTATGAACAATCACACCATTGTTTTAACACCTCTCCAACCAACCGAGGCCTATGCTGATCAAATTAGAATTACAAGAGAGTGTAAGTTGAGAGAGGAGCAATTGAGCATTCAAGAAAAAGAGAGGAAAGATAAGAAAAATGAGAGTGAGCAGAGGAAAGAAAAGAATAAATCAGAATCCAAAGAAGAGAAAAAAAAGAGAGTGAGTGCATTTGCAAGCAAAAGAGAGGTTGAGAGTGCCTTGTTAGCAAAAGAGCAGCTACTTGTGCTCATACACAAGGATGTTTATTTCACTAACGAACTCAATTCTTCTTTGCCTAGTATGGTTGCTTCTTTGTTACAGGAATTTGGTGATATTTTTCCATAAGAAATCCCCCATGGATTACCTCCTACAAGAGGTATTGAGCATCAGATTGACTTAATTCCAGGTTCTTCAATCCCAAATAGACCAGCCTACAGAACAAGTCCAGAGGAAGCAAAAGAAATTCAAAGGCAAGTAGATGAGTTGCTGCAAAAAGGATTTGTGAGGGAGAGTCTTAGCCCATGTTCTGCTCCTGTGATCTTGGTTCCAAAGAAAGATGGGACGTGGCGCATGTGTACGGACTGCCGAGCCATAAATAAAATCACTGTAAAGTATCGATATCCTATCCCTAGATTGGATGATATGCTTGATAAATTGTATGGTTCGTGTGTGTTTTCTAAAATAGATTTGAAGAGTGGATACTATCAAATTCGCATGAAAGAAGGTGATGAATGGAAAACAGCTTTTAAAACAAAATATGATTTATACGAGTGGATGGTGATGCCATTTGGCTTATCTAATGCACCCAGCACCTTCATGAGGTTAATGAACCATGTTTTGCGTTCTTTCATTGGGAAATTTGTTGTAGTGTATTTTGATGATATTTTGATTTATAGCAAAACCTTAGATGAACATGTTAATCATTTGCATGTTGTTCTTAATGTTTTGAGAGAAAACAAATTATATGCTAATCTTAAAAAGTATTCATTCTGCCATGAATCTGTTGTGTTTTTGGGTTTTGTTGTAAGCTCGAAAGGAATAAGTGTGGATGAGGAGAAGGTAAGGGCAATTAGAGAATGGCCTACACCTAAGAATGCAAATGAGGTAAGAAGTTTTCATGGTTTAGCAAGTTTTTATAGAAGGTTTGTAAAGAACTTTAGTTATATTGCCGCACCTTTGAATGAACTTGTTAAAAAGAATGTTGTGTTTAAGTGGAATGATGTGCATGAGAGAGCTTTTAATTCATTAAAAGAAAAATTGACCAATGCACCTTTGCTTTGTTTGCCTAATTTTGATAAAGCTTTTGAAATTGAATGTGATGCATCTGGTGTTGGTATAGGGGCCGTACTAATGCAGGACTCTAAACCAATTGCTTACTTTAGTGAAAAGCTTAATGGGGCATCATTGAATTATTCCACGTATGACAAAAAATTGTACGCTCTGGTGAGAGCTTTATAAACTTGGCAACACTACTTGTGGTCAAGGGAATTCATAATTCATTCTGACCATCAAAGCTTGAAGTTTCTAAGATCTCAAGGTAAGCTTCAAAAAAGACATGCCAAGTGGTTGGAATTCATTGAGATGTTTTCTTATGTAATCAAGTACAAGAATGGTAAGGAAAACAAAGTGGCTGACGCATTGTCCAGAAGGTATGCATTACTTACTTCTCTGCAAACTAAATTACTTAGTTTTGAGTTTATAAAGGACTTATATGCTAATGATTCTGACTTTGGCCAAGTATGGAATTCTTGTTCTAAGCATGCTTTTGGGGACTATTATAGGCATGATGGTTTCTTGTTTAAGAAAAATAAGTTGTGTGTGCCTGTTTGTTCCTTGCGTGAAATGCTAGTTAGAGAAAGTCATGGTGGTGGATTGATGGGACATTTTGGGATAAAAAGGACCTTAGAAATATTGCATGAGCATTTTTATTGGTCTAACATGAAGCATGATGTGCAATCGGTCTGTGATAAGTGCATAGCATGTAAACAAGCTAAATCTAAAGTCATACCCCATGGCTTCTATACACCTTTGCCTGTGTCTAATCAACACTGGACTGATATTTCAATGGATTTTGTGTTAGGATTACCTCGATCTCAAGGAGGCAAAGATAGTATATTTGTCGTTGTTGATAGGTTTAGTAAAATGGCACATTTCATTGCATGCTCTAAAACCAATGTTGCAACACATATTGCTGATCTGTTCTTTAAAGAGATAATGCGCTTGCATGGATTGCCTAGAACAATAGTAAGTGATAGGGATGTAAAGTTCCTAAGTCATTTTTGGAAAACTTTGTGGAATAAACTAGGAACAAAACTCTTATTTTCTACTGTTGCACATCCTCAAACGGATGGACAAACTGAAGTAGTAAATAGAACACTTACTACCTTGTTGCGTGCTATCATTCAAAAGAATTTGAAAAATTGGGAGAAATGCTTGCCACATGTTGAGTTTGCTTATAATAGAACTGTTCATTCCACTACTTCTTATTCTCCTTTTGAAGTTGTGTATGGTTTTAATCCTTTGACTCCTTTAGACATCTTACCTTTGCCTACTAATGAGTGTACCAATTTGGATGGTAAGAAAAAGGAGGATACTATTAGGGAGTTGCATGCAAAAGTTCAAGCCAATATTGAGAGGAAGAATGAGCAATATGCAAAGCACGCAAATAAGGGGCGTATTAAAGTTATTTTTGAACCAGGAGATTGGGTTTGGGTTCATATGAGGAAGGAGAGGTTTCCCACTCAAAGAAAATCTAAGCTGCAAACAAGAGGAGATGGACCCTTCCAAGTTCTAGAGAAGATCAATGACAATGCCTACAAGTTGGACTTGCCAAGTGAATATGGTAATGTAAGTGCTACCTTTAATGTGGCTGATCTATCTTTGTTTGATGTAGGAGATGAATCTGATTCGAGGACGAATTCTTTTAAAGAGGGAGGGAATGATAGAGACGCAACCAATGATAGAGACGCAACCAGCCCATCTAAAGATCCTTTGCATGGAATTGAAGGTCCTATGACTAGGGCCAAGACTAAGAGGATGAAACAAGCTTTGGAAAGCCTGATCATAAAAATCAAAGGAAAAGAAGACCAACGTGAGATAGAGGCTGCACCTAATTAGGTCACTTTCATACAATTGGGTGAAGATGCTGTGAGTCCAACCTGAAGACAACACTTTGGAAAGTCCAAATCACATGGCAAGAAGCATTCATGGGAAGGCCAACTTTCCTATTGTATTTGGATTTTCGTGCATACTTTTGGGGTGATTTTTCGGATGATGTTTTGTATTCCCTAAGTCACATTCAGACTTTCTTGTAGTTCCCAAAGTCACTATAATTACTTTGGGATCTTTTTCCTAAGTTCTGGTTACTTTTCTAGGAGTAGGTGTAACATGCATCTTTTCCAAGCCTTGGTAAATGCAGCCTTGGAAAATGCATGACAAGTAGTGCTATATAATTTCCTAGGAGTTGCTTCTCTTTGAAGCCATTTCAGCCTTAAAATAGCACCTGATTGTACTTGAGAGGGGGGGAACGCATGAATGAAATTTGAGAGTTTCTCTTATGTGAGAGCTTCACCTTTGTTCTTGGATTAGAACTTGATAGTGTTGGTTCTACCGGCAGGTCGCGGTTAGGGTCACGCTTCTTTTGATAACTTTGGTTCTACCGGCAGGTCGCGGTTAGGGTCAAGTTCCTCTTTCTCTACCTGTTTCCAGGACGGTCCGAAGTGTGCTCTTATCACCTTCCCTTGCTTTCTTCCCCAAAGTGAGCCTCTCACTTTGCTGTGTGGCTAGACAATAATTATCTGTGTGCTCCCCCTTCTGCATGCCCAGAAATCAGCCTTATATAGGCCTCCAAGGGGAAGGGCTCAACTCCTCCCATTGGTCCATTTAGGGAGCACATGGATTGTGCTTCCTTGGCGGTTGCAACCCCTTTAACCGCCTTGGGCAGCCAACCCCCTACCCAAATGTGTTTTCTGCTGCCCCAAAAGTGTCCAGGTTCAGCCCCCCTTCAGCTGTTATCTCCCCTTGGCTGCCATGGGGAAGTGCCAACTGCTGGCTGCCCAGTGATCCATGTGCAGGGACAGCAGCCAATGGCAGCGCCTGGGCAGAAACCGCCTTCTGCCCAGCTGCCAGCCCGCTGCCCGCCTGAGGCCTGCTGGGGGAACAGCCCATGTGCGGCTGTCTGCCCAGCCGCCCAGGGCCGCCCGGCGCCCTAGTCCACCCGGGCCAGCGCCCGGCGCGCGCCCCCAGGCCCGGCCGCGCACGCGCCTATGCGTGGCCAGCGCCCTACGCCTGACTGGGCGGGCGAGCTCCTGCGCCCGCGGCCTCTTGCGCGCACGCGCGCCCTGCGCGCAGCAGTGGCCCGCCTGGCCACTGCTCTGGCCAAAGTCTGCGCGCACATGCGCAAGGCCCTGGCGCAAGGCCCGACCCTAAGCTCACCTGGCCGCGCACGCACCTGTGCGCGGTCTAGCTCCTCTACGCACACCCCGCGCGCGCCAGCGCCGATCTGCCGTGCGCACACCCGCGCACAGCCCGCCGGCTGTGTGCGTGCACCGCACATGCACATCTCCACTCGGCCTGGCCGCGCGCGCACCTGCGCACGACCTGCTCACGGCCAAGTCTGGGCACGCGTCTACTGCGCATGCCGTCCCGAGGCCTGGTGCGTGCGCCTCCTTTGCACGCTGTAGCATCCGCCCTTCCGTGTGCCCCGCGCACGGCCTACAGGTGGGCCGACGCCTACGCGCCCCGTGCGTTCTCTCGGCCTCCACGCTTGGCCCATCCACGCGTGCCTTTGCGCATGGGCCAGCGTCCGCGCACGTCTCCACTGCGTGCGCCCCTGTGCACAGGCTGGATCCGGCCTGTCTCCGCTGCACAGGGCACTGCTGTTTGCGCTGCAACCTGCGCACTGTGCAGTGTGCACAAGGCCTGGCCACGGCCAAGTGTTCGGCACGCCTTCTGCGCGCCCATGGCCATCCTGCGTGCGTACACCCGCGCACGCCCCGGTGCCTGGCCCGGCTGTGCGCCTCCTACGCCCAGCCCGTGCACAGGCCAGCGCTGGCATTTGGCCACTCGCGTGTGCTCCGCCGCACACATCCTTGCTCTGCCCGGCCGTGCACCCAGTGCCACGGCCTGCGCATGGCAAAGCCCGCGCACGCCCCGCGCGCGCCAAAGCCAGGGGTTTAACACCAGTGGTCGATGACCCACGGCAGTGCCAGCGGCATGCCACGCCCAACGATGACTGACAAAACAAAGAAAAATAATGTGAAACAGGAGAGATCCTGTTTACGACCATTCTGGCGACTCACCGGCTGGATTCAAGGTGATGATGGTGGCTACGGTGTTGCCTGAGGTCAAGAGACCCATGGTTGGTGGCCGACCCCTTAATCCATGGAGCAGAGGCATCCTAGTGGTGGGGACTTCGGCCTTCACTTCTAACCACTGCGGAGAGTCGAGGAAAGGCTCCGGCGATGAGTGCCAGCAGCAAATAATCTTTGGAGATAAAGAAGGAGGCTTAGACTTCCGAAAATGGGAGAAAATAGGGCTTTCCCTTCTCGATTAAAATCTGGCGATCACCGACTGGCATCGGAGCTCCAATAGAAATATACCTATTTGCAGTATCTGAAAATTTCAATTCTAAATATAATCTACATTCAAATTCAATCTTGAAGACTATTACTTTATAATACTATGAAAAATCTTTCATAGCTCACTCTAATACTATAAAAGATCCATGTACAAATTTTACTATAATAATTACCAGCAAAATTAAAAGTGCTACCACTTTTACACCCATATCAAGTTTGAACTTTCAAGCCATTTAAACAGAACCTATTCAAATCCCTACCTAAATCCCAGCATAAGAGTTTGTTGGTCTGTACGGAAGAGGAAAAGATCCATGAAAACCTTTTTTTTTTTTTTCTTTCCACGAGATTTGGGTTGGAAGCAGGGCCGGCTCGGGCCTTAGGCGACTTAGGCGGTCGCCTAAGGCCCCCGACCTACGGAAGGCCCCCATCCCACGGTCCCCACTGCATAGTTTTTTTTTTATTAAATCTGTAGCCTTCTGCCTTTTCAATCCGTCTCCAATAGCTAGAGTCGTAGCTGGGCGCTGGCCTGGGCAGTGGGACATCAGGAAGAAAGGGATTTGGTTGGCTTGATACACGCCTGAAGCCACTCTCATCTTTCATCCCTTCCCTTTTTTGGTTTTGGTCTTGGTTTTCCTTCCCTCACATTACTCCTGACCCAGTCGGGCCATCAGGAAGAAAGGGGGATTGGAAATAGACTTCTTGGAGGGTGGAGATTCTTTTAATTTTCTCCTCTCGGTTTCTTCTTCCCTCTTCCCTCTTGGGTGGTACAGAGAGAAAAGGAGGGAGGGGGTTCAATGACTGCTGTGTGATGTTGCAGTCGCTGCTTGGGTACTCACTTGAAGGGGAGATGGTGGGATGGGACTTTTATTAATTAGATGGAGTGAATTTCCCATAATGCCCCTACTTTCTTTTATAGGGAGGCCCCTTTCTGGACAAATTCTTTTTTTTACCTTGGCCATGAAGTGCCATGGGATGGCCTTTTCCTATTCTGCTCTTGCTTGACGGGGTAAACAGTATTGTCAAGCATTATCTCAGTTATTTAATCAGTTTTATGGCCCTTCTTTTAGGGTAATTATTTTTCTGTGCTCCCATTGAAGAATTATATTAAATTTAAAAGGTTTCTTGTCTGTTTTTGTTAGATTCATGCATCTTCGTTGAAATAGTGTTCTTAATAGCTATCTATTTTCATATCATTTTTTAAGTATTTTATATTTATTAAAAAATTTATTATTAAAAAAAAAAGCCTCATTTATTGGATTCGCCTTAGGCCCCCAAATGTATTGGGCCGCCCCTGGTTGGAAGGTGTTATAATCTATGAATATAGCAGAAAAATTCAACCTAATCCTGCTGGATTACTTGAACAAATCATGACTGGATGGATACAACGAATGCACTCGTAATTTTTTGGTGGTAGAAGCGGGTGACTTGCAACTAGGGTACCAGTATGATGCCAACCCCCTTGACTTACAAATAGTTGTTTCTATTCTGGTCCTTATGAATGCTGATGCCACGTGTTTTCCATGCCATATTGGCATCCATTCATGGTGTTTCCTGGTCTTCCCTGAAGTTACACCCTTTGGTGTCACCATCTGCCATCCACCGCATGGCAAAGTGGAGTAGCGGGGGGAATCCAACTGCAATTAGGCATGCACCAGCTGCCATGTGCCGTGAGAGAAGCTTGCGCGCTGGGCGCGGGCGCGGCGCCCGTGGCTTCACGCTTCCTGACCGGCCATTTTAGCAAAACGTCCACTACGTCCCTCATGGTATAGTAAGCTGTCTGCCGATCAAAGTGGTGCTAATTGCCAACCTCCACTAAGGAAAAATTGAGCTAGCTTTAGTCACATGCAACGTGTTCCACTGTGTACTTTCGGACCAGAAAAAAGTTCTGGACATGCGTGACAAAGTATATAAAAGACTTTCAATATTACAAGGATATATTGTTATACTTGGCATGCATCTATTAATTTATTTTCTTTTAAAGATAAAGTTATTACGGTTAAGAATTTGATTTGTAAATTGAAGTTCTAAAGGATTGTTAAGCAATTTTTCAATGGTAGATGAATCTTACATAATTATTTTTTTTGAGGAAACAAGTCAGGTGATACCTTTGCCGAAAAGAAATATAGCTTGGGGGGCCTGCATGTGGCACTATCTTGTGAAAAACATTTTTTTGCATATGTAAACCAGATCACTTGTATGCAATAAAGACAGGTGGTTTATAACATAAGCCTCACGAGCAATTCTTATTGTTGTCTGATGCGGGATTTGCACCCCGTCACCAGCAGAGCCCACACCCACCGACCGAGCAGCAGAAGAGAGAGTGTCCCCCAGGAGGTATTGTCCGCTTTGGGTCCGGTGTTAGCGGCGCCGCACGGTTTTGCCCCACAAAAGGCGCCTCCTAAGGAAAGGGTGATTGAGCCCCCCATTATATGGCACAGACCTTCCCGCTACACAGTCGATGTGGGACTAAATTCAGAGAACCCCCCACAACACAGCCCCCCAGTGGGAAGGTCCTGTGAGTGGGTCGGCTCCTTACTGGATAGCGAAGGGCCGAATCCCTTCCTCTAGCGCCAACTGTTGCTGGAATTTGGACCCGGGGGCGACCACTGGGC
This sequence comes from Phoenix dactylifera, assembly GCF_009389715.1. Lineage (NCBI taxonomy): Eukaryota > Viridiplantae > Streptophyta > Magnoliopsida > Arecales > Arecaceae > Phoenix > Phoenix dactylifera. The sequence continues at coordinate 36,039 of NW_024068050.1, read as the reverse complement.
CAGGAAGGGGGAGCTCCGGGGGGATTGGCGGCGATCGGCGGTCCGTCGGCGGGCGGCGTCCTTCGGGGGACCTGCAAGAAGCCGGTGGCCGGGCTTTTCCGGCGCCGGCCCTCCGATGCCTAAGTCAGAGGGGGTTTAATTTTGGAGAAGGAGAGGGACTGTATGTGAAGTCCGGAGCCTCCCTTGGGAGGAAGAAGCCCCTTCCCTTTTAGAGGGAGAAGCTCCCCTTTTATAGGGAGAGTGGCAGGGTTACCTGTGATGTGACTGGGCGAATTAATGGGTTACCGTCACGATTGGACGTGGGCGTGGAAGTAATGAGTTGCCGTTGATGGCCCGTTCCCATCATGGGAGGAGATGGCGTGCAGCCAGAGCTTTCTTGAGGCGCGCAGTGCAGTACATTCTTGGGAATGATGAGGCGTTGACAGTCGTAGCAGAGTATGCTTCCTGATTAATATGTCGTGGCGTGGCCGGCAAGTAAAACATGGTGCGGTAAGGCTGCTGCAGGGCATGGCCACAGCATATAGACGACGAGATCGGCCTTATGAGGTCAGCTCAGCCTTCTAGTCTCGTCCTGCTGTGCTTGGCCTGCTGTGCTCGGCCTTCTGAGCTCGGCCTTCTGTGCTCGGCCTGCTGTGCTCGGCCTGCTGGTCTCGGCCTGCTGTGCTCGGCCTGCTGTGCTCGGCCTTCTGTGCTCGGTCTGCTGTGCTCGGCCTTCTGTGCTCGGCCTTCTGGTCTCGGCCTGCTGTGCTCGGCGAGCTGTGCTCGGCCTGCTGTGCTCGGCTCGGCCTATGAGCTCGAGCACTTAGATGAGCTCGAGAGCGGAAGAGCCCGATCACTTAGATGAGCTCGAGAGCGGAAGAACCCGATCACTTAGATGAGCTCGAGAGCGGAAGAGCCCGAGCACTTAGATGAGCTCGAGAGCGGAAGAGCCCAAGCACTTAGATGAGCTTGCATATGCTCGGCCTGGATGAGCTCGATCTTGCTGACGGATTTGGGTGCTATAATTGCATGTGGGGTGGTCCATTTTTCCCCCAACACTACCCTCCGACTTCCGAGTTCGAGCTGTTTTTGGCTCGGACGAAGGAAGTAGTCCAGTCGTCGATCATCCTGTAATATAGCCAAATATGTATAGAGATGTACGTGCCAAGTAGGGTGTACCTCTCATGCAGTTGGAGTTAAGTGCTCCAGGTAGACTCAGCGGCCTTCTTTGGCCTTGTCTGTTGGCGATCAAGCCGAAATCGAGCCGAGCTCGATAGTCGATGGAGATCGAGCCGAGCTCGATTAGTCGATGGAGATCGAGCCGAGCTCGATTAGTCAGTGGAGATCGAGCCGAGCTCGATGGTCGATGGAGACCGAGCCGAGCTCGATGGTCGATGGAGATCGAGCCGAGCTCGATGGTCAATGGAGATCGAGCCGAGCTCGATAGAGGATGGAGACCGAGCCGAGCTCGATAGCTGATGGAGACCGTGCCGAGCACGATAGCTGATGGAGATCGATCCGAGCTCGATAGCTGATGGAGATCGTGCCGAGCACGATAGCTGATGGAGATCGTGCCGAGCACGATGGCTGATGGAGATCGTGCCGAGCACGATGGTCGATGGAGATCGTGCCGAGCACGATGGAGATCGAGCCGAGCTCGATAGTTGATGTAGCATGACGTTAATCCTTTAACTGGGGGATCCGAGCTTGGTCGGGAATCCGATCTTGGAGACATATGGGAGATGGACTTCATTCGTTGGCAATCGTGCACCCTTATTCGGAGCGGGGCGACGTTGGAGATAGAGATACCCGTAGGTCGTTTTTTGGATTCTCCGACCTGAAAATAGATAAAATATTGAAATTATTTGAAGCCAAAGTGACGTCCTGTACCTTTTGGAGATATTTTGATGGCTCCCGAGCTCCAAAGTCCCTCAGGACTTGGCTCAGCACCGGCCTTCTTTGGCTCGATTTTCTGGAAGGTGTTCTGCGCTCGGGCTTCTGAGCTCGACGGCCTGCTGAGCTTGGCCTTCTGTGCTCGGCGGCCTTCTGAGCTCGGCATTCTAAGCTCGGCCGCCTGCATGAGCTCGGCCTGGATGAGCTCGGCGGCCTTCGGAGCTCAGTAGCCTGCATGAGCTCGGTCTTCTGAGCTCGGTCTGCATGAGCTCGGCCTGTATGAGCTCAGCGGGGCTTCTGTGATGGCGACACTCTGAAGGGGAGCAACGTCGCGGGCGCTATCCTAAGGACTTACGCCCGTGAGGAGGGAGTACATGCTGGTTTCTTGCTTGCTGCCGGAAGACAGAAGACTTGGAATGACAATGGGATTTAACGGGGCTGTACCCTTTGTCACAGAGGCTTACAATCCCATTTTAAAGCTCCATAACTCTCCTTCTCCAGATCTCAGCTTTTATTTCTCTTTCCCCCCAACTCGTTGACGTGAGACTTAGACTACTACTTCTCACTGGTTGCCCCCACATACGTCGTTGCAGCGGGAGCCATGCCTGATTCGAGATGGCTCGGGAGTCGAAAACCATGCCTGAGACTACAAGCCCTTCCTCTAGCGCCAACTGTTGCGGGATTTGCACCCCGTCACCAGCAGAGCCCACACCCACCGACCGAGCAGCAGAAGAGAGAGTGTCCCCCAGGAGGTATAGTCCGCTTTGGGTCCGGTGTTAGCGGTGCCGCATGGTTTTGCCCCACAAAAGGCGCCTCCTAAGGAAAGGGTAATTGAGCCCCCGATTATATGGCACAGACCTTCCCGCTACACAGTCGATGTGGGACTAAATTCAGAGAACCTCCCACAACGTTGTCCTTGATATACACTTTGAAGAGAAACATTAGTAGCAGCCACGAGTCCCATAATAGATGCACCAAGCAGGACTAATCTTACCTCTTGGCTCCCCTCTCACAATAAAGATGTCCCTAGTCTGGCTATCTGTTGCTGTGCTCCCACCATATTTCTAAAGAAAATCAATGAACTAAAAGAAAGGATAACAGAGATGCAAAAATGTATCTTTTGGTGTAGGAGATAGGTGAGGCTTGCACAAGATACATGAGAGGACGAAAAGGATTTTCTATATTGCTTCTCTTGATGTGCAGTAGTTTTTTTTTTTTTTTTCAGATTTTCAAGCGCAGAAGGCAACTTCCTACGTTGGGAGGAGTGCGGTTATTGGGCTGCTGCCCCGTACTTTTTGTCCACAGTTTGCCTGTTATTTTTTTTTTTCAAATTCTTTAAGAAAAAATATGGAGTAGACTTCCTTTCAAATTCATGTCAATGTGAACATAAAATTTAAAAAAAAAAGGCCCAACCTACTTCATATTCTTTTTGGACTTTGTTGAATTTGCTTTGAAATCCTTTGACTAAATAGATTCTACTTTTAATTAAAAATTACCCTTTCATGTTTTGGTTTTTTTAAAGCGTGGACGAGGACAAAATAGTAATAAAATGAAATAAGTTTCTCCTGTTCTGCAGGATAACTCCATTCCATTAAAATGGCAGAAAAAAATATTCCTCCTCTTACTTTGTACACTTATTCGAATAGACTTATTTCAGGATGCTTTTGGGATGTCTGGCAGGATTTGCCCCACTTATCCCATATAATAACAATAGCTGCAGAAAAGCAAAAACTAAAAAATAAAAATCTAGTCCTTTCATGGATGCGGCCTTGGAAATGCTTTTGAGACTTGTGCCACTACCAAAAAAAAAAAAAAAAAAAAAAAAAAAAAAAAAAAAAAAAAAAGGCATTCACGACACTTTTTCATATTTTTATTGGCACTTCTAAGGGTTAGTATAGAGCTTTTCGGTATTTTTTAAAACGTTATTTATGAGTAGAAAAATAATTATGTTGGCAACTAGCGACGCTTTAAAGCATCGCTAATTAATAATTATGTAGCAACGTTAGACAACAAGTCCAAAACCCCTTGACCTAATTAAAGATTTTGTGGTTCTTTGGAATCGGAATGAAGGAGAGACAATATCAAAGCTAGAACAAAAAATCATCTGGATATCAATTTGGCTTAACTTCCAGCACTTTGGACTCCCATTTCCTCGTTAATTTGAAGGGAAAGGAACAACATAGTTTTCTTTGGAAATATCAACCCTCCACAAGGCTATAAAGCTAGCTGTCGCATTACTCTGATCTTGGAGACATGGAAAGTTATCACCATGGTCAGCACAGTTAGAATTTATGCGCTTTGTAGCAAATTCAGTGAGTTGCGGTTGTTTTATTTTTTTCTCCGTAACTCATTTTGTTTTTTTTTTGTATTTGGAGGGGATCCGTTTGGACCTGTTGTATATCCTTTTTATGTTCTAATAAAATAAGTACGAAACTACTCTCTGTAGAACATGACGATCCACGTGGAAGCATCCACCGATGCTCAGAACCATACATGGAAAAAGCGCCAGAAGAGTACTTGCAACAAAGAATTGTCAGGAGAGAATACTACTAAAAAATAAATTTAGAAAGAAAATTTAAATAATAAAAAATTCTAAATTTTTTTTAAGAACTGGCTCGCACTCTCTCTCTCTCTCTTCAAGTTTGTAAAGACTTCCCACCTGTTACGTACCGTGAGACAATGACACCAGGATGCCCCCATACGTTATCTATCCTGATGTAACATAAACAAACTGTATAATATTAGAATTATCCCAAGACAATTTGAGTTTATGAGCCTATGACTTTTGTAACTATCTTACACAACTTATTTAACCATCCTTCACCAATACTATGTAAATCAAATCAGCGGTTAAAAATAGTTAATATCATAATTAGCAATAACTTCAGGGCATTCTATAAGAGTCCTCATCGATAAAGTCCTACATGAAGAAGGAAACTCCTCAACGGTCTATCCCTTCTTGTGTCCATGCTAAAGTCAATGATGGCTTCAAAACTCCTTGTCGGCATCGATCTATTGGTGCCATGCCAAGATTCCATCGAACATTTCACTCGAACCAGCAAATATCCAATGCCCGAACTTTCCAATCAATGTTTTCTACAATAGTTGCATTTGTGTATCTCAATAGCCACTCTTGCATATGCTTGCAACCATAACCTATATCTAGTTTTTTCTGTACACATCCATGGCATCAAACCACCATAATTTATGCAAAATTGGACAATCACATTGTTGTAACCTATATGGCTCAATTTATCTACTTATGCTTGGACGTATGTGTACTCTTTACTCGAACATGTGTGCACCTCTAACGTACTTGCATCCATGTGGCTCACTCCATCTTTGTCTTGTAACTTCATGCTTTGTACATAATGAGCTAGCTTCCTCTAAATATGAGATCAATTTTTTACTTAAAATTGAGATCACTATCTCCTCAATCCTCATATATAGAGTCTCCCAAGTCTTGAATTTCTTGAGCTGCTTCAATTTTTATTGGTTCTTCTATCTCATGCATTATAGGAATCATCCACACCATGAATATCTACTTGCTGCACTCCATCTTGTTCATATTATTTGAGAATCTATTGGTATCATTTATGATTCTTCCAAGGTATCCAACAAATTATATTCATCAAATATAATTTCAATATAGATTTCCAAATTGGATTGTTAGTATTATTTAATTAATAGAGCCGAAAAGTGGGGAAAAAAGCAGCTATCTCGATGTTGGTGAAATTAGTTATCATGATTCGCTGTCTCAAATCACAAATAGAGTTTACATATTTGCATATAGGCACAAGGAGTTATTAAAAAAATCTAGAAATACATAGAACAAAACCACCAATAATCATGTTACTACTCATAAAATGGTGCTCCAATGAAATCCAATCAAAGTTGTGCACCGCTTGGCTGCACACCAACTTAATCAGTCAATTTTTCTCTGATATTATATGGAGCAACAAGATCTCATGTAGAAGAACCGTCTGACATCCTGGATTACACACAAACAAGTACCAAAAGGGAAATTTTGACAAAGAGATGCAACGAGAAAATAATACTAAGAAAAACTAAACCTTGAGAGAACTAAAAATCTTATTAAATAATAAAAAAATTATAAAACTTAGGTGCGGCAACATCATGAGGATGTCTATTAAATAAGGTGCGGCAACAAGGGACGTGTCTTGTGCGCTCCACAGAATCAAGCCAATGTCAAACCAATAACTCGCCCACTCACTAGAATTCTACGGCTTGACCCTATATATATCAGCGATATACTTATTTCTAACCCAGGTAGGACCAAGACTCGAGTGCTTGACAGTGCCCTATATTCCCGCCCCAGCTCGAGTTAAACTGTAGAAGTGCCGACTACTTAAAGTGCAAGTACCTGACAGTGCATCTCAGGTCCCACCCTAACTAAAATTGGACCATAGAAGTACCGACTACTTTAAGTGCGAAGAATACAAAGTCTAAATTGGTAAAGGATTCCCACCTGTTTGCTTACCTTGGGATATGATCAATACAAAGACATCTAATATATTTAACAAAATTTAGCTGCACTCGAATAGATATTCATAAATCTAATTAGATTTGTATAAGATAATAAAGATCTCACATCAAAATTCAAATTAGATATTATCTACTACCTCTAAATTACTTATACATCAAAAATTATATGATTTCGAAATTCTTAGCTTATGTATCAAGTTTCAAAAAATTAGATATTTCAAATAATATAAAATTATTAATTTATATTTTTTGGTCATTTGATGTCTAGATTAGAGAGCTCCAAATTATATGATTTATGATATATAAGTAATTTAAAACTAGTAAATCATATCCAACGGTTTGGATCATTGATGTAAGGCTCTTATTATCTAATGTAGAGCTAACCGGATCTTAGTATAAATTCACTAAAAAAGAAGAAGTGTAGCTCTATTATGTTATCTAAGCTAATAAACCTTGTAATACTAGAGTTGGACTTGTACTAACCAATACAATTTATAATGCCCACTCAAGCTCTTATTCGTTATCCATGACGCGCTTATATGGCTCGTTTTAGTTAACTTTCCGACACCAGCACTCTATGTGCAAACCATCAGTTAAAAAAAAGAAAAAAATGTTAGTACGGCAATTCGCAATGATTTCACCACTCCCCCATTTTTTTTTTCAATAAATGCGTGGAAACCTAGGTGGCAAATTCTGGACTGGAAGGTAAATTTATGTTTATTTTTTTTTCACAACAAACAGCGGAACGGTAACAAGAAGAAGCTCCACGAAAGTGAAAGACAAATCGATGAGAACTAATGGAACAGAGAGAGGTCCTAGGTACCACTACGCATTGGCTAGGCAATCCGACATATAACGAGAGAAAGGGAACAACCAAATCTGGATCAAATGAGCCCTCTCCCTCTCCTTCCCAAATTCACAGACTTCCTCTATTCTTTTCTTACTTAGGTCATAGGAGACGAGCTTTCCGGGAAGAGATAGGTAGACCACCTCCTTCTCTGGATGGAACGCCAAGAAATTGAATTGGTCCGACAGGGCAGCGAGAGAATCATTGGAATGAATTCTTTTATAATTCCGTTCCACGATTGCTCGAACGTCGATGCGATGCTTTAGCACCCATTTATGGAGATTGAAGTCCTTAAGCTTCCAAATCCTTATTTGTTCGCCATCGTTGTGGGTGTAATGAAGAGAGCCTCTGGACTTGCCAACACTTCCTTCACGCTTCATCGGCTCGGGCAATTCGATCAGATGGCAATCCATTTCAGCAAGATTGATAGCCACAATGTGTTTCGGATACGCAATTATGTAAAGAATTCCATCAAAGTATTGCATGGTGGCCGACATGGTATCGGTGCTGAGCCCCCAGTGCAGCTCATGCTCGACCCACCTCCCGGTCTCCGATGAGAAAACCTCGATCTCAGACCCTTGTTCCAGCCAGCTTGTGAAGCAGATGACCTTGTAGTTTGGGGAGTGGCAGGGATCAAAGGTCAATATAGAGAGTTGGCTACTCCTTATGGGCTCAGGGAGAGCCACCCACCTCTTTGCGGTGGGGTTGACGACGTGGAATTTCGAGGGAAAGCATGAGTAGTAGAGTAGCAACCCGTTGCAGCTATCGATGATGCTTGAATTATGATGGAAAGGAAAGAAATCAAGATTACAGTCTTCGAGGCCATTTTCGGACGTGTGCGCATATCTTGGCTCCCTGGTGAGGTTCGAGTTGTAGCTGTAGTACACGCCGGAGGTGATCAAGGGGAGCTTGGTCCTAAGGTAGTTGTCGGAGATTAGACCATACCACGCTTTGGAGACGCAGTTGAATCTAAACAGGGACTTCAGAGGAAGCCTTGTGAGAATCTGTGTCAACAAATCATCACTCAAGCTAACTCCATTACTACCGCCAGCACCACAAGGTCCACAACTACCTGAAGGGCTGATTGGGTTCATCTTTGATAGGCCCTTCCTTCTCTAGAGGATGCAAAAGATGGTCCAATGGAAGCGGTATTTAAAAGCCCTCCCCACCTTCAAGATGTATACAAAGCAAACAACAATTGAAGGACAAGCTTCAAACGGCTAGAATGGGCTAGCAAACAAAGCTAAGTAAACAGTTGGGGGAAAATGGGGGTATCATACGAGTTGTATCTGGTTTTTGGGTGATGTGGGAGACCGATGGAAGGAGCACCAGCTTGTAACTGCTAAGGTGGGAGGCATATACCTGTGGGTTGGATGAGAGACCCCAGAAGACCGTCTTCTTATAGCGACCTCAGCAGATGGCGTTCGCTTTCACGCAAACCACCTCACACGTTGTAACGTTCACGCCAACGAGCGGCAAAGGTTGCTTGGTGTGGCACCAAGCATGGGACGGTTCTATTTGTCAGATTTAGAAAAGGATCTACGGAGCGATTCAGGTAACGTGGCTGTTGGAGAGCGGCGATACCATTAATGCTATCCTTGGTTGAAGGAGAGTTGCTGGTAATTTGTTATTTTAATCATAAGGGTCGGAAGGAGGAGCACATTCTTAACGGATAGATCTTCTCCTGTGAGTCAAGGTTGCCCTTTGCGGGGTTTGTGCTTTTTAAATTAAATAAATATTTTAAAGAGGTCCCCATAACTACAAGGAGAAGGAAGCAGAAACTTTTCCTGTGTCTTATTGCCCGTTTCTAAAGAATTTATGAAAAGTTAGAACATTGTCGTTCTTTTCTAAAAATGTTGGAAAATTCTTTGGAGATCTCATTGGTGTAAACGAAGAATTTCATGAGTCAAATGGCTTTGGCGGCTCATAATTGGGCAATTCACAGTCTATCACACCAATTTTCGCAACTTAATCCCTTCATGGAGTGAATGGATGGCCAGGAATAACTGAATCTGTTTGGTGAGCTTGTCGCGTGCCAGTAAAGAAAAGGAACAAATTGGGTCGTTGTCGCAGTGCTGTTTTGGATGCTATAGAGGGAGAGAAACAATTGCAGTTTTAATCAGATGGAAAGAAATGAGGCTAGATTCCAGTGGAACCATATCGGCTAGAAGGAAGTTAACTGCTTCAAGGGCCACTTGGAGCTAGACTAGGTATCTTTATTACCACTTGAGATGATAGACATATGGGATGAGATGATCGGATCTGGACCTTGTGGAACCATATAGAATTCATGACCACTTGAGAGCATAAATGGAGAAGGTGAGACTAATAGGGCTTCATCATTGGGAACCCGATCGAGTTTGCCGTAGCTTTAATATGGTAGATAGAGGGGATGAGACTATTAAATCTAGGTCTCCTAGAATTAGATGGACTTCGTTGTAGCTTTATATGGTAGATAGAGGGGATGAGACTATTAAGTCTAGGTCTCCTGAAATTAAATGGAGTTCGCCGCTAAAGACCATAGGTAAATAGTGAGATAATTGGATCTGGATCTTTTGGAATTGGACAAAGTTCGCACTACTTAAAACCATAGACTTGGGAGATAAAAACAATTAGAACTGGACATTTAGAACAAAATTGAGTTTACCACCACTAGAGATTAAGGGTGAGCTTTTCTTTCCCATTAATGTTAGCATATATTAAGCAGATATGGTTATTAGTAATATCATTAATTTTATATTAATTTAGTAGCACTTATAAAGAGTTTTTTATTTAATATAGTTTAATAAGCTAATAAGCTTTTTTCTTAATGAAAGAGCTTTGTTAACGGTGTTGTTTATATGGGTATCCATGTGGAGAATGGTGCAGAACCTCTATTTTAGTATATAAATTAGTTGGGCATCCCTCAACATAGGGTCCTATCAAAATTGGTACATTGCCATATGATCTCTAGATGAGTATTGGACCTTCCAAGACTAATTAGGGGGAGGACATGAATAGACAACTGACTGAATAATGATTTCACCATGGTCATCACAAGTTAAATGTAGGACTCAAGCTAATTTTATTATATTTAGCGCCGAGCAAGGTTGCCCACACATTTTGAATCGTCTCAATCAAAGCTCATATGGGGAAGATATAACCAAAATATCGAAGTTGTGCTGCAGTTCAATGGTTGTATTCTGACGGAAAGGATTATATTACCAAGGCAAATGATAGTGAAGTCATAATGTCAATATAGCTCAAATAGCAGAAGGATTTTAGCATCCAAAATGTCAGAAGGATCTATCAGTTGATATTTGAGTTCGAGACTTGGTGGGAGTAATCTAATGGCGTAAATCTCAATGTCAGAAGGATTTTAGCATCCAGAATGCCCTTAAGGCACAGGTTTTATTCTAAAAGCTTTTCATTTTTTGTCATCAATTTCTGGTCAATTTATAGAGGCATCTCCGGAGTTTAGAAATGTAAAGAGGCCTACAGAGGTATAAGGTCTCGTATGTGCTCAACGTTCATTTTAGTGCAAGGTGACCTAGATCGTGCTTTTCAAAAAACTTTATGGTCCACGTGTCGCCCATCCAAACGAGTACCGGTTGCCCAATACGCACTGCACCGAAGAGGATCTAGACAAGCGACCACTGTTCGGCCACACGATTCTCCATCGCCATCGCTAGTTTTGATCCCGGAGATCATTTAGCCAGCGGACTACAGAGAAGTGCCGGCCGAGAGCAAAGGACTAGTGTAGCGTGTACATCTCAAACTCCCTTCCGGTCACTACAAGTCGGCTAGATCTCTGACTGGGGCACCGTGGCATTTCCTTATAGGTGCCGACACCGAGGTTGGTGACACTTCAGAGTCTTCAAGATAACGCGTCGCCCGCCCATGGAATTTGTCTCGCATCAGCCCATAAACACGGACACGTTTCCATTGAGCGGAACGCAATGACTTTTGTCATCTGAATTGGATGCTCCGATAGATTTTTTTTGCGTCAATTTTGGGTCTGTTGGATATGTTGATCTTGTGAAACCATTCTTAGTGGAAACTCAAAGTGGTGTTATTTCATATTGGCTGCTCAAATTCGTCGCTTACGTGATGCACAGCGGATTATACTGGCTCTTTGCTTGCACGCATGCCACCGTGTAATTGTTTATACGGGCTCGTTTGGTTCGCAGGAAAACGAGGGGGGAAAGTGTGGTCAACGGGAAAGTAATGAAATGCCTCTTGTTTGGTTGGAGTTTTCAAAGGAGAGAGATGGGAAAGTTGTATTCCCATGGGAATATGATTCCCACATTTCATGGGAAAGTCTTTCCCATGAGAAATATGGGAAAGTTACTTTCCCATGAGGTGGGAATCACTCTTTTTTTATTTTTTCCCAAAAAGACCCTTCAACATTAAAGAAGCATTAAAAAGGCATTAAAGATCTAATTTTTATTAAGGGCATAATAGGAATTATACATAACTTTCCTAGGAAAGTGGATGGTCAACCAAACATAAGCACTTTGGAAATTAGTCACTTTCCCATGGTTAACCAAACATGTCAAAAGTACTTTCCTAGGTATCCTCTTCCTAGGAATCTGATTCCCAGGAATCATATTCCTAGGAGGGAAAATACTTCCCGCGAACCAAACGAGCCCTACGTGTTCGTGTGAAAAGAATAAATTAAAAATAGGACGTGGGCTCCGCAGAGATGACGAAAGAACATTAAATGTGAAAGAAAAACTTTGAACTAACTTTCTAAAACTTCTAAAAATCTTGCAAACGCATGCTAAACTCATAATAGATCTTTTATACAATTTTACTTCAAGCAATGGAAGTTATATCGTCATTCAGATCGAGATTGATGCATCTAGAATGGGGTATTAGTGCACTAATTAATCTTCTCGAAGCGTTATCACTTTGGCGCAAATTTTGAGTAGTGTCAGACTTTTCAAGTTTTGGCGATCCGAGTGAGCTATCCATGACATATCCCAGCTGACATGTAGCTGAATCAGCTTGGATAACCGAACCGTCACTCCAATCTAAGCCGTCCGTGCATCTAAGAAAAGGTGTTAGATTTCTCTACCATTCACCTCTTCTGAAAACTTTTTGTGAGCGGCTCCGAAGATTTCTAGAGGAGTTCTTTGTTCATGTTCTCCGGCACTCCTCCGACAAAGATTGGCATGGTGTTAGTCTTGGACAGCTCTTTTCGATGACCTTCCCCGACGATATTCTTATTTTCGGTGGGTCCTTTGCCCTCGCCTGCTTAAGTTACCTTAGTTTTCTCCGTTCCCTTTAGATTAAGAAATCTCTGTCTTCTTCCTTTGTTTCTTATTCTTTCTCCTTCATTCATCATGACCAAGATTGAGATTTCCATTGGGAGGGTTTAGGGTTTAGAGTTTAGGATTTAGGGTTTAAGGTTTAGGGTTTAGGACCCACCTCGTACCGACATCCTCCCAAAGATCAAATTGATAAGAGCTTCAATCTCATCCTTCAACTAGATGCACTCTTTAGTGTCATGACCGTGGTCCCGGTGAAATCTGTAGTACTTCTTCTTATCTCTCTTATTCGCTAGTGCTTTCATTCTCCGAGGAGCCCACAAATATCCTTGGCCTTCTATCTCTATGAGGATTTGGGCCTAAGTGCATTGAGAGGAATATACCTCTCAAACATCCAAGGTGAACTCTTTGTCCGGCTGGTACTTTCTTCAACTCAGCAAGAGTCCCTTCTTGGTGCATCTCTGTTGTCTCATCTCGTTTTACTTCCTTTTCTGGGTCATTCCTTGACTGACTCTCATTGAGAAGCCATAGCTTCCTCCGCATTAGTATACTTTTTTCCTCAGGCCAACATTTTTACAAAATTTGTAGAAAATCGTTTCTCCAAGAAGAAGAAAAAATGGTACAGTCTCCATATGCCCTTCAAAGCTGACATGGTGACTGAATGATTCAGATTGCGCACCTCTACTGTCGCCACATTAAAGCGGTTAAAGAAGTTACAGAAGAATTCTCCTTCCCTCTGTTTGATATCAAGCAAAGTATTAGAGCCTTGACACTACCTTCAACTGCTGAAGAAGTTTACTGTGAACAAAGCGACCGAGATATTCGAAAGAGTAAATAGACCTCGGCCGAAGTCCTGAATACCCAAATCGAGCTATTTTGCGATGTATTGCTGGAAAAGCTTTGTTCAGTGCAATGTCGATTGCACCATAGAGCATAATGAGAGCTTTGAAGTTCTCTAGATGATTTAGGAGATCCGAAGTGCCGTCATATGGTCTACCTGAAGCATCTTAAATTGAGGTAGAATCGACTCCTTCTTTATTCTTGGGGAAAAGCAGGGATTCGAAGTAAAGTCGAGGTCATTAGTTGGCCTTGAAGCTTGTCCCCCTAATGCTTCAATTTGACGACCCATTTTGTTGCCCAGAAGACAACCCAAGGGGGGGGGGGGGTTGAATTGGGTTTCCTAAAACTTTAGTTCTAAGTGCAGTGGAGTGAAACAATTTTAAAGTGAATAACTGAAATGTAAATGCAATAAACAAGGTAAGCAATGTACACACACAACACAAGGAATTTATAGTAGTTCGGTGCTATTCCTGCACCTACATCCACTCCCCAAGACTCTTGAGAATTTCACTATAACCTTCTTGATTACATTGCGGTTGTTTTCCGAGTTCACAACCTAACTCATTGTTTTTTCGGGATCACAACGAACCTAGTTGGTTTCTTTCCAAAGGTTCACCAACTAAAACTTTTTACCCAATCCAATTCAGGTTTGACTGCTTCTTATTCTCCTTCTTCTCCTTCGTCTTCTACTTCTTCTTCTTCTCCTTCTTCCTCTACTTCTCCTTCTCCTTCTTCCCCTTCTCCTTCTTCTTCTCCTAATTCCTCACGTTGTTCTTGTTTTTATTCTTCTCCTTACCCTATTTCTACTTCTCTTTCTCCTCCTCCTTCTTCCTCTTCTTCTTTCTTTGATTCTTCTTCACCACATTCCACTTGTTCCCCATCTTCTTCACCTTCTTATTTTTCCTCTCCTCCTTCAACTTCTACTTCTTCCTCTACTCCTCTTCTTCTCCCTCTTCTTTCCCTTCTTATTCTTCCTCTCCTCAGTCCACAACAACTTCTTCTTCTTCTCATTCTCCTTCTGCTACTTCTTCTTCTCCTTCTCCTCCTTCTCCTTCTTCCAATTATCCTTTTTCTCTTTCTTGTTAATGTTCCTCTTCTTCTTCATCTTCTTCTACGTCTTCTTCTCCTCTTCTCTTTCTTCTTCTGCACCATCTTCTTCAACTTCTTCTTCCTCTTTGTCGACTTCACCTTCTACTTCATCTACTTTTCCACCTTCTCTTTCTTGTTCCCCTTGTTCTCCTTCTCCTCCATCTGCTTCTACCTTCCCAACTTGTTCTTCTTCTCCTCCACCTTCTTCACCTTCTTCTTCTTCTTCCTCTTCCTCTCCTTCTTCTTCTTCTCTTCTTCTTCTCCTCCGTCTTCTTCTCCTTCTTCTTCCGCTCCTTCTTCTCTTCTTCTTCTCCTCCGTCTTCTTCTTCTTCTTCCTTTGCTCCCTCCTCTCCTTCTTTTTCGTCACCTTATTCTCCTTTCTATTCCTCCCCTCCTTCTTCTTATTCTTTCTCTCCTACTTCTACTTCAACTTCTCCTATTTGCTATACTCCTTTTTCTTTTTCTCCTACTTCTTCTTTTCCATCTTCTTCTTCAGCCCTGTTTAGGGGAGCTGTTGGAAGTAGAGCTATTGGAAGTAGAGCAGTCTGAAGTAGAGCTGTTATAAAAAACTGTTTGCTGTTTGGTAACTACATTCGTAAAGTGCTGTGGTACTTTGTTTTGTGTTTAGTAAACAAACTGAGAAAGTACTTTTGTATGACAAAATTACCATAAAAGATATTGCATAATATTATACAACAGAACATAATAAACATAACATAAATTAATACATAAATATATGATATAGTATAATATTATTGTAATATAAAATAATATTATGTTAATATAACATAATAGTAATATAATTATTAGAGTAAATTAATATTTGGTAATATAACATAATATTAAATTATTTAAAATAACATATTAATGTATTATCATGTAATGTAATATAATACAATATTTATAGTATAATACAATAATAAAGATATAAAATATTATAATTATTATTATAAATTAATTTCCCATAATATAACATAATATTAAATTATTTAAAATAACATATTAATGTATTATAATGTAATGTAATATAATAAAATATTTATAGTATAATACAATAATAAAGGTATAAAATATTATAATTATTAGTATAAATTAATTTTCTATAATATAACATAATATTAAATTATTTAACATAACATATTAATTGTTACGGGGGAACTTAGCCACCATGCCCCACGTGACCGGCACGCGCGCCCAGGAAGACTACTTCTGCCCCTTGATCCAGCAATCCGACCTCGGGTCGGATATCTTCGGCTCCGCAGCCCGACCCCGAGTCGGCTGCCCCTTGATCCAGCAATCCGACCTCGGGTCGGATATCTTCGGCTCCGCAGCCCGACCCCGAGTCGGCTGCCCCTTGATCCAGCGATCCGACCCCGAGTCGGATATCTTCGGCTCCGCAGCCCGACTCCGAGTCGGCTGCCCCTTGATCCAGCAATCCGACCTCGGGTCGGATATCTTCGGCTCCGCAGCCCGACCCCGAGTCGGCTGCCCCTTGATCCAGCGATCCGACCCCGAGTCGGATATCTTCGGCTCCGCAGCCCGACCCCGAGTCGGCTGCCCCTTGATCCAGCAATCCGACCCCGAGTCGGCAATCTCTGACAACAACAGACTGTTCCCCTGAGGCACGCCACGGCCCCCTGCTCCACTACTCCCTGCAACGGCCGTATCTGGTGCTGTTCCACGATCCCCTGTAACAGCCGTACAAAGCGGAGCTCCACTACGCCCTGCCATAGCCGTACCCAGCGCTGCCCCACGATGCCTTGTAACGACCATGTTAGTGGCAACCCCATCGCGCCACACGATGACCAATCCCCAAAAAAAACCCCCCAGCCTGGTATATATGCGGCTGGGGGGGAAGGGGGAGGGTAAGCAAGATTTTCCAGAGTATCATCTTACCTGCTACCTCTCCTTCTCCTTCGATCTTCCCTAACTTGATCGTCGGAGGGCCCCCACTACCCCGGTGGTGGTGCGAGGCTTGCTTGCAGGTTTCCCGGCGGAAGGCGGAGCGCAACCGAAGCAATTCCAAGGGAACCCCGTTCACACCGCTGTGCCAATCGTTCTTGGTTTGAACCCCCAGCAACAGTTGGCGCTAGAGGAAGGGCACCTGGATCTCAGAGCGATCGTAATAGCACGGCGAGGTGGTCGTGGAGCTTCCAATGCTTCCGGTCGCGGGGCCTCTCGCGCCTCTGGCCGGAAGGCCGCTGCATCTCCAACACACTCTCAGCAACACTCCACCTCCCCACCGCCCGTTCAGACGGTTGAAGCCGCCTAGTTCGACCAGCTAACCCAGCAGGTTCGCACCCTCGCGGAGGCGGTGCAGAATCTGCAGGGTGCGATGTCCCGGGCGCCGCAGCGAGCTCAGGAGCCGCCGCTGCCTGAGCGTTCGCCTGTCCTCCTCAACCCGCGCTCCTTCCTCTCCCATGGGGAGGAGCGCCGGTGCAAGGAGGATTCTCGAGCACGCTCCATTCTGCCGGGACCTTCCCACCGGAGCTGCGCGGGGTCCGAGAGGCGGGCCCGGGCGCGTTCCCAGACCCCCCAGTCCTCGAGGAACCCGCGCTCCAGTCGGTCCCCCTCTCGCCGCTCCTTGTCTCCCACCCACCGGTCGCGCTCCCTGGACCGGCGAGTGGACGATCTCCACCGACAACTCCAGGTCCTGAAGGGCCATTCCAAAGATCCCTTCACCGACTTAGAGATCTCCTCCCAGCCGGCGCTTGCCTCGAGGATCCTGCGGACCCCGAATCCGCCGGGGTTCAAAATGCCGGCGATCGAGCCCTATGACGGGGCGGCGGACCCGCGGGATCACGTCGAGAGTTTCAGGACCCTTATGCTCCTCCACGGAGCATCAGATCCCCTTCTCTGCAAGGCTTTCCCGGCAACCCTCCGTGGCCCGGCGAGGGCGTGGTTCGCCGGGCTGGAGGCTGACTCAATCCGGTCCTTCGACCAGTTCACTCGCCTCTTCGTCACTCATTTCGCCATCAGTAGCCGGCGGCGACTGGTCTCCGACTCCCTCTTTGATGTCCGGCAAAACGAGGGAGAAAGCCTGCGGGATTATCTTACCCGCTTCAACAGGACTACGCTGGAGGTCCGGAGCCTGAGTCAGGAGGTAGCTCTTTCAGCCCTGAAGCGTGGCTTTCGGAAGGGCAGACTCACCTTCTCCCTGGACAAACGCCTGCCGCGGAGCTTTCCAGAGCTGTTGTCCCGGGCGAACCAGTATGCGGACGCCGAGGAGGCGGCCGCCCACCGGAGCAAGGAGGCCGCCGAGATCCCTCCAAAGCTTGGGAAGAAAAGGCGGAAAGAGGCACGCCAGAGGAGGAGCCCGACGCCCCAGCGTCGGCGCAGAAGCCCGTCGCCGGCGAAGAACCACGGCGCCCCACGCCCTCGTTCTCCGCCCCGACGTTTCAACCGGTACACCCCTCTCCTGACTCCCCGGGCCAAGATCCTTATGGAGATCAAGGGGCGGGAGGACCTCCCGGCCCCGAGACAGATGCGGAAGATCCCTGGGAAGAGGCCCTCCCGGGCGTATTGTGAGTACCACCGAGACCACGGCCACGACACAGAAGACTGCTTCCAGCTTCGGGACGAGATCGAGGCTCTCATCCGCCGGGGGCGTCTCGGTCGATATGTGAGCGACCGACGTCCCCCCGCAGACCCGCGTCCGGCCGACCCGGCTCCTCCGGGGCCTCGGGAGCAGAATCGACCCATTGCGGGCGTGATCCACACTATCACTGGGGGCTGCCCCCGGCCCGTGAGGAACGCAGGGGGCTCGACGGAGGCGTCAGGGGCGGCCGTCGCAAAGAGGCAGAGGGTCGGCAATGTAATCACTTTTTGTGATGAGGATGTAAAGGGGGTTCAGACCCCCCACGATGACGCCATGGTGATCTCCCTCACCATGGCAAACTATGATGTAAGGCGTGTTCTTGTGGATAGTGGAAGCTCAGCTGATATCTTGTTTTACGAGGCCTTCCAAAGCTGGGCTTGTCCAGACAATTGTTGCACAAAATGTCCACCCCCCTCGTAGGATTCACCGGTGACGCTGTCCCGGTGGAAGGTGTCGTTGAGCTGCCTGTGACTGCGGGCGTCGCACCCGCAGAAGCCACGGTGCGACTCGGGTTCTTGGTCGTCCGTGTTCCCTCGGCTTACAACGCTATCCTCGGACGACCCGGGCTGAACGCCCTTCGTGCGGTGGTCTCCACGTACCACTTGCTCATGCGGTTCCCCACGACGGTCGGGATCGGGGAGGTCCGAGGTGACCAACCGACCGCACGGCAATGTTTCTTAGCGACCCTCAAAGGGAAGAAGCCCGCAGAAGCCCTAAGCGTCGAGTCCCTTGATGCCAGAGACGAGGTGGCCTTGCGGCAGGGGGAGCCGGCCGAGGGTGTGGTCGAAGTTCCCCTCGAGGAAGGCCGCCGGGACCGGGCGGTCCGGGTCGGCGCCAATCTCGACCCGGGAGCTCGGGCCCGGTTGGTGGAATTCCTCCGAGCCAATGCCGATGTATTTGCCTGGTCGGCGGCCGATGTACCTGGGATCGACCCGGAGGTCATCTCTCATGCCCTCAACGTCGACCCGACCCACCGGCCAGTGAAGCAGAAGAAGAGACACTGTGCCCCGGATCGGATCCGGGTGGTCGACCAGGAGGTAGATAAACTCTTGGAGGCAGGATTCATAAGGGAGGTGAGTTACCCCGAGTGGCTGGCAAATGTCGTACTTGTCCGGAAGGCGAGCGGGAAGTGGAGGATGTGCGTCGACTATACCGACCTGAACAAGGCGTGCCCTAAGGATAGCTTTCCGGGCGATGCGACTTCCGGACATCAGCTGCTGTCTTTCATGGACGCCTTCTCCGGTTACAACCAGATAATGATGGCCCCACAGGACGAGGAGAAAACAGCCTTTATAACAGACCGGGGGCTGTACTGCTACAAGGTAATGCCCTTCGGTCTGAAGAATGCTGGCGCCACTTACCAGCGCCTCGTCAACAAAATCTTCAAAGAGCAAATCGGCTGGAACATGGAGGTGTACGTGGACGATATGCTGGTGAAGAGCCGCCAGGCAGACCAGCACATCGTGGATCTGGAAGAGACTTTCACCACCTTGCGGAAGTTTCGCATGAAGCTGAACCCAGCGAAGTGCGCCTTTGGCGCTTCGGCCGGGAGGTTCCTCGGTTTCATTGTCAACCAGCGGGGTATCGAAGCCAACCCGGACAAAATCAAGGCCATCCAAGGTATGTCCCCTCCGACCAAAGTGAAGGAGGTTCAGGAGCTCGCTGGAAGGGTCGCCGCGCTCGGACGATTTGTGGCAAAATCGGCCGAACGCTGCCAACCATTCTTCAAGGTGTTAAAACGCCCGAAAGACTTCCTCTGGACGGCCGAATGTCAAGCAGCATTCGACCAGCTCAAGGAATACCTGGCGTCTCCTCCCCTGCTGTCCAAGCCGCAAGAAGGGGAGATGCTCTACCTCTATCTGGCGGTCTCCCCAACCGCGGTCAGTGCGGTGCTGGTTCGGGAAGAGGCAAAGCTCCAGAAGCCCGTGTACTACATCAGCCGGGTCCTACGGGATGCCGAGGCGCGGTATACGAAGGCTGAAAAGATCGCCTTCGCGCTGCTGACCGCGACCAGGAGGCTCCGCCCCTATTTTCAGGCCCATTCTGTCACCCTCTTAACTGATCAACCACTACGACAGATCCTCAGCAACCCCGAGAATGCGGGACGGCTGGTGAAGTGGGCAGTAGAACTCGGTGAGTTCGACATCCGCTACCAGCCTCGACCCGCCATCAAGGCCCAGGTGCTCGCGGACTTCCTCGCTGAGTGCACGGTGCAGGTGGCGGAACCTAGACCGCCGGAAACGCCCAGCCTCGACCTCCCGACCTGGACGCTTCACATCGATGGGTCGTCGAACCGCGAGGGTGGAGGGGCCGGGCTGGTCCTTACCAGTCCTGATGGAGTGATAGCCGAGTATGCCTTGAGGTTTGGATTTCCAGTGACCAACAACGAGGCGGAGTACGAGGCCCTAGTCGCGGGACTCAAACTCACCGGGGAGCTCGGCATCCGGCGTTTGAAGGTCTTCACCGACTCCCAGCTGGTGGTCGAGCAGGTCCGTGGGGAGTTCGAGGCCCGGAGCCTGACCATGCAGAATTACGTCCGGAAGGTGCAAGCACTCATTCCCGACCTCGGCAGCGTCGACCTCCAGCAGGTCCCCAGAAGCGAAAATGCCAGGGCCGACAGGTTGTCCCGCTTGGTGGGCGCAGAGGCGCACAACCTGTCGAGGGCAATCTACCTGGAGACCCTGGATGCCCCGAGCATCGGCGAGGCTGGGGCGGTGATGGCGATTGATCCGGAGCCGTCTTGGATGGACCCGCTCGTCGCCTACCTCGCCGAAGGGATCCTCCCTGAAGACGAAGATCAAGCTCGGCGACTTGTCAGGAAGTCCACCCACTACGTACTCTATGAAGGGAGGCTGTATCGGACCTCGTTCACCGCCCCCCTCTTAAGGTGCCTCCGCCCCTTGGAGGCGGCCTACGTCCTCGGCGAAGTCCACGAGGGCGTCTGCGGATCGCACTCGGGGGCTAGGTCCTTGGCGCACAAGATCATGAGGCAAGGCTATTATTGGCCTACCTTGTTGGAGGACTCAAAGGATCACGTACGGAAATGCGACGCCTGCCAGCGCCACGCCAACGTCCAGAGAGTCCCTTCTGTCCCCTTGGCACCAATCACCGCACCCTGGCCCTTCGCACAGTGGGGAATGGATATCCTCGGACCATTCCCCGTCGCTTCCGCCCAGCGGAAATTCTTGATTGTTGCAATCGACTACTTCACCAAGTGGGTGGAGGCAGAGCCGCTGGCCACTATCACGGAGGCGCAAGTCCGGAAGTTCGTGAAGAAAAACATCATTGTCCGATTTGGGGTACCCCGGGTCCTCATCTCGGATAATGGTCGACAGTTCGACAACAAGCATTTCCGTGACTTCTGCGAGGAGTTCGGGATCGAGCATCGGTTCACATCTGTGTCGCATCCCCAAACCAACGGTGTTGCCCAGATAGACAACCCAAGAGGGGGGGGTGAATTGGGTTTTTAATATAATTTGGCTAATTAAAACTTTGTGGATGATTAATTAAAAACTATAGCAAGTTATTTAATTAAAGCCTAGTGCTGTGAGTAATGTGCGGGGAAGGAGATGAGAGACAATGCACTACAAATACAAAGTTTTATAGTGGTTCGGAGCTAACCCTTGCTCCTACGTCCACTCCCCAAGTCTCACTTGGGAATTTCACTATAACCCCCTTGGATTACAGCCGGTTGTTTTACAAGCTCACAACCAAACTTGTTGTTTTACGAGCTCACAACGAACTCGGTCGGTTTTCCCAGGCTCACCGACTAGAACCAACCCCGATTGTTTTTCCGGGCTCACAATCAAACCCTTACACACGTTGGTTTTAACTTGGCTCACCAACCAACCTTAAACCCCTTGATTCAATCCCCCGATTGAATCAAGTAAATACAAGAGATAGAAGAAAACAGAAAATAGCTTCTCAAAAAGCAGATTTAAGACAATATAATCATAAAGGAGTTAGAAGCCCTCAAACGCTTTTAAGCTGGTGAAGAGGTATGGCTTCTGGAACTCCGGTCTCCTCTTGAAAGAGTGGTCGACTTGAATGCAGGAGGAGGAAGCTTTGATTGTTGGGAAGAAGTTGTTGGAGCAGTAAATGCAGATCTCCCCTTTTTCGTTTAAGAGCACTTGGAGAGCTTGAAAACTTGAATGCTTGGAGTGGAATATCTGTTCTCTACCTTGCTACAGTCCTCTGTGGCTATTTAAGCCAACCCCCACGGAAACTAGCCGTTACTCTGCTTTTTCTGGCCGTTCTGCACACTCTGCGCAGCCTGACAATATGACCGTTGGTGGGTTGGAGTCGACTCGCGCGATCAGGAGTCGACTCGTCTGTAGCAGGAGTCGACTCACGCTTTTCCGGAGTCGACTCGGCAACTGTTCCAAATTTGAATTAAAGTTGCCGTCTTGACTGGGAGTCGACTCGTCTTGACCTGGAGTCGACTCGCCAACTTCTGGAGTTGACCTGGCAATTTTTGGAGTCGGCTCATCCACTGAAGTCCGTGGATCCAAATTTGAATTTTGTCCACTCGAGTCGACTCGACTGTCCTGGGAGTCGACTCGAATCTCAGAGCCCGAACTCTCGATTCTCTGTCGTTTGGCTCATCCAGTCTTGGAGTCGACTCGAACCTCCTTGGAGTCGACTCGGCTCTCAGTTTCCGAAAGTTGGTCTTCTGCCTTTTGACGTGAAGCTTGTCTTGGAGTCGACTCAAGCTGTCTGTGAGTCGACTCGAATCTCAGAGGCAGTAACATGGTCTTCTGTCTGTTGATGGTCGCTCAGTCTCGGAGTCGACTCGTGTACTGCGGGAGTCGACTCGAATCTCAGAGTCCCAAAAATGCTCTCTGACTTTTTCCTTGTGTTCCGCTGAGAGTCGACTCTTACCTTCTTTGGAGTCGACCTGCCAACCATCGGAGTCGACTCGCGTTCCACTGGAGTCGACTCGAATCTCAGACCCGAAAACTGCTCTCTGACTTTTCTTTGTGTACCTCTTGGAGTCGACTCTTACTACCCTGGAGTCGACTCGTTGAACATTGGAGTCGACTCGCGCACTTCAGGAGTCGACTCGTTGACAGGTTCTGAGATGAGGCTTTCTGTTCTTCTTTCTGTTCTCAGTCGGAGTCGACTCGTACTAGTCTGGAGTCGACTCGAGCTCATGCCAGTGAACTTGATACGCTTGGAGTCGACTCGTGATACTCGGGAGTCGACTCGAGTCTCAGACATTGGTTCATGCAGACTTCTTAACTTATCCAAAATACTATGAACCAAGTCTAGAAACACTTGGACAGGATTTTCACTGAAACACTCAATTGAATTCATTAGTAATCACAAGATATACTCAAATGCTTTGAGCTCATCAAAATCAAATGGGGTTTTAATCAATCACTCCACAATCTCCCCCTTTTTGATGATGACAAAACTTTGAGTATATATAAAATAAATTGCTCATAAAACAATGAAGTAAAATCCATAAATGAATTCAAATGTCTGATAATTTAATTTATCCAAGTTTGAAAAGAGTGAAACATTAAATTTCGGAGTTAAAGCTCCCCCTTTCATTTGGAATTATATAAGCCTTCATATTATGCAATCAATTGTTTGGCTTATATGTCATTAATGATTTAGCTTGATTAAAATTCAGATTCTCCCCCTCAACATATGCATTCAACTATGTTTTGATTCTCTGAATTTCCTTTTAATGCTTTGAAGTTTTTGAACTGAATTTTATCTTTTTAGAGGGAAAATCTGTCAATTTGTTCTTGAGTAGGATTCAGCTAATCTCCGAATATTCCTTGAATAGATTCTGGAGATTACTCCATTAGGAGCCCCAAAAGAGAGATAATGAGCCTCGAGGTACCGAATCCACTTAGAACAAATTTGTGTGTGTTTTTAAGAGTTTATCGTTTTATTTATTTCCATTGATTTCTTTTACATATTTTTTAATATTTCTCCCCTTTTACATATTTTACCATATTTTATACATATTTCTCCCCCTTTTTGTCATCATACCAAAAAGGAGGTAATCACACACAATCAATGGCACAATCAACAAATGGCACATCAAATGGCACATAATTGAAGATAAAATGTCTACTCATTGTATTGATATGAATGTGAACACATTTGAGCATACAATAAGTAAGGTAAAACAATACATCACACAAAAACATCTATGGCCTCCTCGAGGATGAGGCTCCCCCTCTCGAGGATGTGGCACCTCCTCTCGAGGATGGTGCTCCTCCTCTCAATCGGCTCTGCTCCATGAGGAGGGTGACTGCATCTGTCACATGTCCGAGCTGCGTGATAATAGACGTGGTGGCTCTGCTATGTGTAGTGGAGAGCTCTGTCACCGACGCCTGAAGCCCAGTCACCGATGTCTGTAGTGCGTCCAGCTTGTCGATGAGTACATTCGACAAACGCTCGGCCCCCTCGGTGGTGGTGTGCATGTCACGACCTATCTCCTCTCGCATCTGTCGAGTGGAGCTCGTGACCTCATTCATGCTTTGGAACTGGGCCTGGACCAAACTCCGGATATTGTAGATCTCTTCCCGTACATGAGCCGTCATGTCAGTCACGGCTGTCAAGGAAGGGACCAACTGAGACGATACGGGTGCAGGAGTGGGAGCAGGCACCGCACCTCGGAGCTCCCGAAGCAGCTCGTCCCTCAGATCTCGGACGATCTCCTGCCGCAGCTCCCGGAGCTGCTCTGGATCAATCCGAACCTCCATAGATGGTGTAGCTGAGGAGGAAGGTCCGGCAAAGGTGGTAGGAGCAGGAGGAGTGGATGGGAGGTCTGGATGGTCTGGAAGGTCTGGGTAGTCTGAATCTGGCTCAGGACTGGGTGATGGTCTGGTGGTCTGAGCAGTGAGAGTAGACTTCCTAACCCAGATCCCTTCTCTCTTCCGAAATCCCATCCTGTGCATAGTCCCTGTACACAAGCGATCAGTCCATCGCAAGGCACGAGAGGGTTCCCTCTCAGGAATGGGAATCTCGTACTGCCTAAAAAGAAGAGTGAATAACATCCCGTATGGGAGTGAGAGCCTAGGTCTATCTAGGGGCTCACACATATACCTATAAATGAGCTTTGGAAAGTTGATCGGGGTGTCCTGAAGGATATAAGACATAATAGCTAAGTCCCTCTCATTCACAAAATCAAATCTCCCTGTCTTAGGGAAGATGGACCTGGACAGAATGCTCAAAAGGATTCTCACTTCAATAGGAAGTGAGCTAGCAGATACCTCATCTAGGGGGGACTGAGGTGGATGCCCTAAGACGACCGTAAGGGCCGCAACTCTATCCTCAGGGTGTGCGGGAGCCACCCCTACTAATGGAAGGTGAAGGATATGGGCAATGAGGTCCTCTGTGACACGCAACGGGACACCTACTACCGTACCCTCGATACCTCAATCTCCCCGATGGACGGTACTGTAAAACTCTTGAACTAGGCCAGGATAGGTGGGAAGGTCCAAGGTGAGGAAGTACTCTAGGCCCTGGGCTCTAAGCCTATCGCCTATGGTGAACCCCTCCCGGGAGAGATAGTCGAAATCGACAAACCTCCCGGAGGTGACGGCCTTCCCGGCCAACGGCCTAACGAGAACCACCCTAGGCGGGGAACGATCCGGAGGTGGTTGCCTCGCGGGATCGTGCCGCGCCTTGGAGCGTCGCTCGGGACCGGCCTCGGGACGGGACCTCTTCCTAACGACGGTCTTACGAGGCATCTTGACCTAAACGGGAAGAAAAATACCTAGAGGACGGTGAAGAACCGACAGAGGAAGCTCGGGACGGACCGGAAATGACCTAGGAACGGACGGAAACTCAATGTCCGGCGAAGAATCGACGGGAAAAGGGCTTGGAGACGATCGGGGATGACCTAGGAGTCGGCTCTAGGGCTTTGTGAACAGTGGCGGCTTGAGGAAAAGTGTTTGCGAAACGACAAACCTAGGGTTAAAACGTCGTATCCCGACTGCGAGTCGACTCCCCTGAGTCGCGAGTCGACTCGACCTCGAGTCGACTCCAGAATATGCGCGAGTCGACTCCCCCTTAGGAGCCGGCTCTGAAACTTACTCGAGTCGTCTCTAACCTTGGCACGCACCTAAAAATCATGCTATAACCATGCCAAATGAGGGAAAATCACCTAATTGGGATCTGATTTGATGATCACTGCATAGAAACTCTATTTTAACCTCATTCTAATCATCAAAATCAATTAATCTAGTGAAAAAACTCCCACTAGGATGGATCAATCACTCCTAATCCCCTTCTAAGCACACTAAACCTCTCTTCACTTAGGGGTTTTGTAAAAATGTCTGCTAATTGATTATCAGTACACACAAATTGGAGTGACACATCACCATTCAATACATGATCTCTTATGAAGTGATATCTTATCTCAATGTGTTTAGTTCTTGAGTGTTGAATTGGATTTTTAGTTAGATTTATGGCACTTGTGTTATCACAATTAATGGGAATTTTATCTTGTTTAATGCCATAATCTTCTAATTGTTGTTTAATCCATAAGATTTGAGCACAACAACTCCCGGCTGCAACATATTCAGCTTCTGCAGTGGATAATGCAACCGAGTTTTGTTTCTTGCTAAACCATGAGATTAGGTTTTCTCCTAGAAATTGACAAGACCCGCTGGTACTTTTTTTATCAAGCTTACATCCAGCGAAGTCTGAATCTGTGTACCCTATTAAGTTTAGGCTAGATTCTTTAGAGTACCACAGTCCTATGTTCTTAGTTCCAATTAAGTATTTAAAGATTCTCTTAACTGCAGCTAGGTGTGATTCTTTAGGATTAGCCTGATATCTAGCACACATGCACACACTAAACATAATATCAGGCCTACTTGCAGTAAGATACAGTAAAGAACCTATCATACCTCTATAAAGTTTTTGATCTACAGATTTTCCTGATTCATCTTGGTCTAACTTGCATGATGAGCTCATGGGGGTGCTGATTGACTTGTTTCCCTCCATATCAAACTTCTTGAGCATCTCCTTGATATATTTTGCTTGATTGATGAAGATGCCTCCTTCAGATTGTTTGATTTGAAGCCCGAGGAAATAGTTCAGCTCTCCCATCATGCTCATCTCAAACTCACTCTGTATCAAATCAGCAAATTCCTCGCAGAGGCGATTGTTAGTAGCACCGAAAATGATATCATCAACATAAATCTGTACTAATAACATATCCTTATTTTTCTTTTTCAGAAATAATGTTGTATCTACATTTCTCCTAGAGAATTCATGTTCTAATAGAAATTTACTAAGTCTCTCATACCATACTCTAGGTGCTTGTTTTAGTCCATAAAGCGCTTTGTTCAGTTTATACACATGATTAGGGTATTGATGATTTTCAAAACCAGGAGGTTGTTCTACATACACCTCCTCATTAATAAACCCATTTAGAAAAGCACTTTTTACATCCATTTGATATAGCTTGAAGTCCTTAGAGCATGCATATGCTAATAGAAGTCTAATCGCCTCAAGTCTAGCTACGGGAGCAAAGGTTTCATCAAAATCTATGCCTTCTTCTTGATTATAACCCTTTGCTACTAGTCTAGCCTTATTCCTTATAACAATTCCATTTTCATCTAGCTTATTTTTATATATCCATTTAGTACCTATAATTGGATATTCAGAAGGTCTCTCCACTAGATCCCAAACCTTGTTTCTAGTAAATTGATTTAGTTCTTCTTGCATTGCATTTATCCAATTTACATCATTTTCGGCTTCTTCTATATGTTTGGGCTCAAAGTGTGAAACAAAAGCTAGATGATTATTCAAATTCCTAAGGGATGCTCTAGTCCTAACCGGTTGTGATGGATCATCTAGAATTAGTTCCTTAGGATGCCCGTGAGCATACCTCCAAGCTTTAGCTAGCCCATGATCCACTATAGGCTCTTGGTTTGACGATTCTCCTCCAATCAACTTTTGATTACCATCTTGTAATCCCACCTCATCTATCTTTTCTTCAAGTATTTCAATATCATCATCAAGATTGGCTTTCTTACTAGAGGAGATGTCACTAGAGTCATCAAATACAACATGTATAGATTCTTCTATAACTAGTGTTCTTTTATTAAAGACTCTATAGGCTTTACTAGTTGTAGAATAACCTAAGAATATTCCTTCATCAGATTTAGGGTCAAATTTCCCTAGATTATCTTTCCCATTATTATGTACAAAACACCTACATCCAAAAACATGAAAATAGTTAACCTTTGGTTTTCTGTTTTTCCACAGTTCATAAGGTGTTTTCTTTATGATGGGTCTTAATAGAACTCTATTTAATATATGGCAAGAAGTATTAATGGCTTCTCCCCAAAAGTACTTAGGGAGGTTACTTTCACATAACATCGTTCTAGCCATTTCCTCTAATGTTCTATTTTTCCTTTCCACAACTCCATTTTGTTGTGGTGTCCTAGGTGCAGAAAAATTATGGGTTATCCCCTTTTTACTACAAAATTCATCAAATAATTGATTTTCGAATTCGGTACCATGGTCACTTCTAATGGCTATGACTGAAGACCCTCTAGCATTTGTTACTTCCTTATGGAACTTTTTAAACATGGAAAATGCTTGGTCCTTATGTGCTAGAAACATGACCCATGTGTACCTAGAGTAATCATCTACTATGACTAGACCATATTTATTTCCACCTAGGCTTGTTGTTCTAGTTGGACCAAATAGGTCCATGTGTAATAATTCTAGAGGCCTAGAGGTAGAGACACATTTTATGGGTTTAAAAGAATTCCTAGATTATTTGCCAAATTGACATGCTTCACAGATTTTGTTCTTTTCAAATTTTAACTTTGGCAAACCTATCACGGAATCTCTTTTAACTAATTTAGTTATTGTGTCCATGCTTGCATGACCTAACTTACGGTGCCATAACCAACTAGCATCATTATCTTTAGTTTCATTAACAACTAAACATTGGTTATGTTTTGCAAGGTCTTCTAGGTCTACCACATATACATTTCCACGTCTAATTCCTTTAAAAACTAAACTATTATCATTAGTATTTGTTATAATGCATAGTGATGGTTTAAACATAACATCATATCCTTTGTCACGTAATTGACTAATGCTTAACAAGTTATGCTTAAGACCATCAACATATCTAACATTATCTATAAAAGTAGAAGGGGTGATTTGAACTTTACCAATACCAATGATGTGACCTTGGTTGTTGTCTCCAAACGTCACAGCACTTCCCTTCTTAGCTTCAAGGGTGAAAAATTGGTCTTTATCACCCGTCATGTGCCTTGAGCAGCCACTATCCAAATACCAGCAGTTCTTGTTGACCTTGGCTGCAAGACACTCCTACACAAGCAAATCATGTCATCTTAGGTACCCAAGTTTTCTTGGGTCCTTCATGGTTAGTCAAGTTGGTTCCTTTTGGAACCCATACCCGTTTAATTTTTCTTTTAGTTTTCCTTTTCCTATAGTCACATGCATTTGCCTTATGTCCTATATTTCCACAACAAAAACAGGTCATTTTCTTAGTTTTATTTTCCCCAGCTTTGACAAAGAAGTTACTAAGAAGTTTTTGTTTATTTTTCGGTTTATACCCTAAACCCGCTTTATTGAATACGGCTCGTTGACTGTTAAGTATCATGTTTAACTTTTCAGAACTATATGTGAATTTTTCAACTAAGGGTTTGTATTTGTTAAGTTCTTTAGTTAATGTTTGATTTTCGGCTTTTAGATCATTTAGTTCTTTTGTTAGATCCTTGTTTAAGATTTGTTTATGGTTTTTAAGTTCTGAAAGTTCCTTAGTTAGTTTTTCATTATCTTTCGTTAAGTTGTTAGTCTTCTTAATTAAGAGTTGGTTGCTTGTCTTAAGTTCTAGATTTTCTTTGGTAAGATTATCTTTATCCTTAATTAATGAATCATGCTTATGAATGTAAGTTTGGTTAGTTACTTTTAGTTCTCTGTTTTTAACATTTATATTCTTATATTCAATCATTAATTCATTAAACGCATCATAAAGTTCATCAAATGTAAAATCAAAATGCGTATCGGAAGTTACCTCATTTTCGTTTGCCATGAAGCAGAAATTGGCCTTCTCTTCTTGTTCTTCATCCGATGATGAAGATGATGCGTCGGAGTCCGATAGGGTGGTGACAAGGGCTTTCTTCTTCTTTTTGTACTTGCTGCCCTTCTTTAGTAAGGGACACTCAACTCTGATGTGTCCCGGCTTTTTGCACTCATAGCACCCAATCCCCTCATTTTCTTTTTCCTTACCTTTGTCCTTGCGGTAGGAATTTGAGGGGCCTCTCCTTTGATGATAGGACTTCTTGTGGTTGATGAATTTCTTGAACTTGCGCACAAGAAGAGCCTCACCACCATCTTCCTCATCTTCTTCTTCTTCACTGCTGCTGCTGCAAGACAAGTCCTTGTTAGAAGAAGTAGATTTTAAAGCTATTACCTTTTTCTTATGGGAGGACTCTTCCTCGTTGTGTTGTTTCATGGTAAGCTCATGCGTCATAAGGGATCCAAGGAGCTCTTCAAGTGGAAGCTTGTTCAAGTCTTTAGCTTCTTGGATTGCCGTCACTTTAGCTTCCCACGACCTTGGTAGACACCGAAGGATTTTTCTGACAAGGTCACTGTTAGTATAGTTCTTGCCAAGGCTTTTTAGGCCATTGACAATATCAGTAAACCTAGTGAACATGCATGTAATTGTTTCGTTAGAGTCCATTTTAAATAGTTCATATTTATGAACCAAAATATTTATTTTGGACTCTTTCACTTGATTCGTGCCCTCATGGGTCACTTCAAGTCTGTCCCAAATCTCTTTTGCAGAATTGCAAGTAGAGACCCTATTGAATTCATTACGGTCTAAGGCACAATATAGCACATTCATAGCTTTAGAGTTTAATTGTGCCTTCCTCATGTCATGTTCATCCCAATCCTTTTCTAATTTGGGTACCTTAACACCCTCTACATATGTGGATGGGATGTATGGGCCATTCACTATAATGGTCCACATCTCATAGTCTTGGGCTTGGATGAATATTCTCATCCTAGCCTTCCAGTATGAGTAGTCGGATCCATTGAAGAAAGGGGGTCTTTGAATGGACTGACCCTCAATGTGAGAAGATCCAAATGGGGTTGTCATTTTGATCTTTTAACTCTTGAGTGGAAGAGTTTTTGGCTCTGATACCACTTGTTGCCCAGATAGACAACCCAAGAGGGGGGGGGTGAATTGGGTTTTTAATATAATTTGGCTAATTAAAACTTTGTGGATGATTAATTAAAAACTATAGCAAGTTATTTAATTAAAGCCTAGTGCTGTGAGTAATGTGCGGGGAAGGAGATGAGAGACAATGCACTACAAACACAAAGTTTTATAGTGGTTCGGAGCTAACCCTTGCTCCTACGTCCACTCTCCAAGTCTCACTTGGGAATTTCACTATAACCCCCTTGGATTACAGCCGCTTGTTTTACAAGCTCACAACCAAACTTGTTGTTTTACGAGCTCACAACGAACTCGGTCGGTTTTCCCAGGCTCACCGACTAGAACCAACCCCGATTGTTTTCCCGGGCTCACAATCAAACCCTTACACACGTTGGTTTTAACTTGGCTCACCAACCAACCTTAAACCCCTTGATTCAATCCCCCGATTGAATCAAGTAAATACAAGAGATAGAAGAAAACAGAAAATAGCTTCTCAAAAAGCAGATTTAAGACAATATAATCGTAAAGGAGTTAGAAGCCCTCAAACGCTTTTAAGCTGGTGAAGAGGTATGGCTTCTGGAACTCCGGTCTCCTCTTGAAAGAGTGGTCGACTTGAATGCAGGAGGAGGAAGCTTTGATTGTTGGGAAGAAGTTGTTGGAGCAGTAAATGCAGATCTCCCCTTTTTCGTTTAAGAGCACTTGGAGAGCTTAAAAACTTGAATGCTTGGAGTGGAATATCTGTTCTCTACCTTGCTACAGTCCTCTGTGGCTATTTAAGCCAACCCCCACGGAAACTAGCCGTTACTCTGCTTTTTCTGGCCGTTCTGCATACTCTGCGCAGCCTGACAATATGACCGTTGGTGGGTTGGAGTCGACTCGCGCGATCAGGAGTCGACTCGTCTGTAGCAGGAGTCGACTCACGCTTTTCCGGAGTCGACTCGGCAACTGTTCCAAATTTGAATTAAAGTTGCCGTCTTGACTGGGAGTCGACTCGTCTTGACCTGGAGTCGACTCGCCAACTTCTGGAGTTGACCTAGCAATTTTTGGAGTCGGCTCATCCACTGAAGTCCGTGGATCCAAATTTGAATTTTGTCCACTCGAGTCGACTCGACTGTCCTGGGAGTCGACTCGAATCTCAGAGCCCGAACTCTCGATTCTCTGTCGTTTGGCTCATCCAGTCTTGGAGTCGACTCGAACCTCCTTGGAGTCGACTCGGCTCTCAGTTTCCGAAAGTTGGTCTTCTGCCTTTTGACGTGAAGCTTGTCTTGGAGTCGACTCGAGCTGTCTGTGAGTCGACTCGAATCTCAGAGGCAGTAACATGGTCTTCTGTCTGTTGATGGTCGCTCAGTCTCGGAGTCGACTCGTGTACTGCGGGAGTCGACTCGAATCTCAGAGTCCCAAAAATGCTCTCTGACTTTTTCCTTGTGTTCCGCTGAGAGTCGACTCTTACCTTCTTTGGAGTCGACCTGCCAACCATCGGAGTCGACTCGCGTTCCACTGGAGTCGACTCGAATCTCAGACCCGAAAACTGCTCTCTGACTTTTCTTTGTGTACCTCTTGGAGTCGACTCTTACTACCCTGGAGTCGACTCGTTGAACATTGGAGTCGACTCGCGCACTTCAGGAGTCGACTCGTTGACAGGTTCTGAGATGAGGCTTTCTGTTCTTCTTTCTGTTCTCAGTCGGAGTCGACTCGTACTAGTCTGGAGTTGACTCGAGCTCATGCCAATGAACTTGATACGCTTGGAGTCGACTCGTGATACTCGGGAGTCGACTCGAGTCTCAGACATTGGTTCATGCAGACTTCTTAACTTATCCAAAATACTATGAACCAAGTCTAGAAACACTTGGACAGGATTTTCACTGAAACACTCAATTGAATTCATTAGTAATCACAAGATATACTCAAATGCTTTGAGCTCATCAAAATCAAATGGGGTTTTAATCAATCACTCCACAAACGGTGAGGCCGAGGTGACAAATCGGACAATCCTCCAAGGAATTAAGGCGCGAATCGGTCGGACGAGGCAAGCTTGGGTCGAAGAACTCGAGAACGTCCTTTGGGCGTATCGGACCACGCATCGGACCCCTACCGGGGAGACGCCTTTCGGCCTAACCTATGGCACGGAAGCGGTCGTCCCCGTGGAGCTCGGACTCCCCTCGCCCCGGGTGGCCGCGCACCGACCCGAGGCCAATTCGGAGCAGCTCCGAGGAAACCTGGACCTCTTGGAAGAAGCGAGGGAAATGGCGCAGGTCCGGATGGCGATGTATCAGCGGAGGGTGGCCCGATATTATAACTCCAAGGTCCGACCAAAACTTTTCAGAATCGGAGATCTGGTGCTAAGGCGGGCCAAAGCATCTCAACCCGCGGAAGGTGGGAAGCTGGCGCCAAATTGGGAAGGCCCGTATAGGGTTCGCTGGGTAAACCGACCTGGCTCCTACCAGTTGGAGGCACTAGATGGTCGAGAAATTCCAAGGAGCTGGAATTCTGCTAACCTGCGGGTGTATTACCAGTAGAAAGACAAAGCCAGAAAGACAGTTCAAAAAAATATATAGTTCTTTTCATTTCAATAATTCCTGGTTACAATGGCGTGTTCGTGTGATTACAAAGAATTCCCAGAGGGGGATTGGGGAGTAAAGAAACTAAGGAAGAGGTGGGGACTCCGTGGAGCTGAAGATCTGGGATCCCGAACCCTTCGCCCGAAGCAGCTGCAATCCCACTGGCCGTGGGTGCTTCCCCCCGGAGGCGCCATCGACGCCTCACGTAAAAGACGAAGAGCCGGCGCGGACGAAGAAGAAGTTCACACTGCTTCTAGAGGAACGCCACCTCCAAGGGATATTCCGGTCCTCCCCAGGAGAAGGGGAGGAAAGGAATATAAGGGAGAAGAGCGCGAGGAGGCGTGATCCCGGATGAAGCGTCTAGCGCAGAGCTCCATGGGGAGGTGGGACTGAAAAGAGGGGGGATGTGATCCCGGATGAAACGCCTAGAGCGGAGTTCCACCGGGGAGAATCTTTCCGTTGATCCCAGATGAAACGGCTAGTTGGTGGAAGTCGCGAGGGGCGCGCCTCCCGTTCCTCCGGCAGGGATTTCCCAGCCACGCGCCGAGAGGAGGTCCACGATCCATGGCAACCTGAACAGCTCCGGCTTGGCAGGCTCCACCGCACCTGCGCTTATATTTATAGCCAAACTGTGGCCCCCCGGTCGTTCCGATGCGGGTGGCTCCAATAAATGCGGGCACATCGAATCCGGAGCCGTTCCGGCTCTCGAGGTTTATCCCCCCACGATCTCCTAAGCGTCGTTCTCCTTAATTGCATTCTTCGTGCAGGACACTCCGGACGGCGTGTATCCCGCGGCCCACGTATCTCCGCACGCGCCCAGGCCGCATCCGCCTCGAAGAACGCGCGTATCGCGGCCCCTTAACTGGCACTCCTCGCAAGCAGCAACTGGCCGGTCCGATTTCCCAGGTAACGCCTCAATTAGCATTTAATGGCCTTCTGGTGTTCCCCAGGCGACGCTTCGAGAGGAGGAGAAACACGATCGCAGCTGGCCACGGAGAAACCCCGTCGAGCGGCAAGTGACAGGCGCGTGGCCAACGAGCGGAATTCTCCGAGGCTCGGCCCTCGGATGCCAGGCTAACCGATGATCATCCCGGGAGCAGACTAGCCTGAAGCCCCGACCGGTCGCCTCGGCTTGCGCCAGCCTTGGCCGACCAACGAGCGGAATTCTCCGAGGCTCGGCCCTCGGATGCCAGGCTAATCCGATGATCATCCCGGGAGCAGACTAGCCTGAAGCCCCGACCGGTCGCCTCGGCTTGCGCCAGCCTTGGCCGACCAACGAGCGGAATTCTCCGAGGCTCGGCCCTCGGATGCCAGGCTAACCCGATGATCATCCCGGGAGCAGACTAGCCTGAAGCCCCGACCGGTCGCCTCGGCTTGCGCCAGCCTTGGTCGACCAACGAGCGGAATTCTCCGAGGCTCGGCCCTCGGATGCCAGGCTAACCCGATGATCATCCCGGGAGCAGACTAGCCTGAAGTCCCGACCGGTCGCCTCGGCTTGCGCCAGCCTTGGCCGACCAACGAGCGGAATTTCCCGAGGCTCGGCCCTCGGATGCCAGGCTAACCCGATGATCATCCCGGGAGCAGACTAGCCTGAAGCCCCGACCGGTCGCCTCGGCTTGCGCCAGCCTTGGCCGACCAGCGGAAGAATTTCCTGAGGCCTAACCCTCGGATGCCTGGCCTAGCGCCGGGAGAATTTCCTGAGGCCTAACCCTCGAATGCCTGGCCTAGCGCCGGAAGAATTTCCTGAGGCCTAACCCTCGGACGCCTGGCCTAGCGCCGGAAGAATTCCCTGAGGCCTAACTCTCGGATGCCTGGCCTAGCGCCGGAGGAACTTCAAGAGTCAGGAGTCGGCGAGACGCTACCAAGAGTTAAAAAGAGGAAGGACGAAAGTGAAATGAGGAAACACTTTGTTTGCATTAACTTTCGTTGCATCAGGGCCGAGACCCATACAACATGGCAAAACGCCAACATACAAAGAAAAGAACAAAGAAAAGTACAGAGAGTCAGCTTGGAGGAACCCCTGGGATGGCAACGGCAGCAGCACAAGGGAGAAACTCGAGGATGCCTGTGAAGAGAAAGGCGGACGGGGGAGGGCCCCCGGTTAAATAGGCGGAAAGGCGGGTGACGCCTCGGTGACGCCAGAGGACGCCTGGCTGCCGAAGGTTCGTTCGCGCCCCAAAGGCGAATCGACGCCATTAAGGAAGGATGTCCGCCGAAATCCGCAGACCGCCAGATCAGCGACAACCGCCATACGCCATAAAGAAGGCGGGGAGCTCGAAGCGCGCGCGCCT
>NW_024068049.1:7500-22099 GCF_009389715.1 Phoenix dactylifera | reverse complement strand
AAATTGCCAGGTCGAGCGCCAGAAGTTGGCGAGTCGACTCCGGTCAAGACGAGTCGACTCCCAGTCAAGACGGCAACTTATAATTCAAACTGGGAACGTTGCCGAGTCGACTCCGGAAAAGCTCGAGTCGACTCCTGCTACAGCCGAGTCGACTCCGAACCGCGCGAGTCGACTCCAACCCACCAACGTCAATTGTCAGGCTGCGCAGAGTGTGCAGAACGGCCAGAAAAAGCAGAGTAACGGCTAGTTTCCGTGGGGTTGGCTTAAATAGCCACAGAAGACTGTAGCAAGGTAGAGAACACACATTCCACTCCTAGCATTCAAGTCTTCAAGCTCTCTAAGTGCTCTTCAACGAGAAAAAGGGAAGATCTGCATTTACTGCTCCACCAACATCTTCCCAGCATTCAAAGCTTCCTCCTCCTGCTTTCAAGTCGATCACTCTTTCAAGAGGAGACCGGAGTTCCAGAAGCCACACCTCTTCACCATCTTAAAAGCGTTTGAGGGCTTCTAACTCCTTTACGATTATATTGTTTTAAATCTGCTTTTTGAGAAGCTATTTTCTGTTTTCTTCTATCTCGTGTATTTACTTGATTCAATCGGGGGATTGAATCAAGGGGATTAAGGTTGGTTGGTGAGCCGGTTTAAAACCAACGAGTGTAAGGGTTTGATTGTGAGCCCGAAAAAACAATCGGGGTTGGTTCTAGTCGGTGAGCCTGGAAAAACCGACCGAGTTCGTTGTGAGCTCGTAAAACAACAAGTTCGGTTGTGAGCTTGCAAAACACCGGCTGTAATCCAAGGGGTTATAGTGAAATTCTCAAGTGAGACTTGGGGAGTGGACGTAGGAGCAAGGGTTAGCTCCGAACCACTATAAAACTTTATGTTTGTAGTGCATTGTCTCTCATCTTCTTCCCCACACATTACTCACAGCACTTAGCTTTAATTAAATAACTGGCTATAGTATTTAGTTAATCATCCACAAAGTTTTAATTAGCTAAGTTAATTTAAAAACCCAATTCACCCCCCTCTTGGGTTGTCTATCTGGGCAACACATTTGGTCTTTACTTGATTCAATCAGGGGATTGAATCAAGGGTGTATAGGTTTGTTGGTGAGCCTAGGTTGAAACCAACGGTGTAAGGGTTCGATTGTGATCCCGAAAAAATAATCGGGGTGGTTCTAGTCGGTGAGCCTGGGAAAACCGACCGAGTTCGTTGTGACCTCGTAAAACAACAAGTTTGGTTGTGAGCTTATAAACAACCGGCTGTAATCCGAGGATTATAGTGAATTCCCAAGTGAGACTTGGGGAGTGGACGTAGGAGCAAGGGTTAGCTCCGAACCACTATAAAATCCTTGTGTTTGTGATTGTCTTGTTATTTGCACTTTCTTTTCATTCACTGCTCACAGCATCTAACTAATTAACCTGCAAAAAGAATTAATTAGTTATCCACAAACATTTTAATTGCAAAATTAGTGTAAAACCCAATTCACCCCCGCCTCTTGGGTTGTCTATCTGGGCAACAATGTGTACTTGGTGTGCTTTTGAATATATGTACTATGAATACCAAGATTAAAGAAACCATCTTTGGCATATAAAATCAACTCATGCTAGTATGTACTTAATCTCAAAAGACCTTGTCATTGGCTTACTTAGATTATCTTCTGAAAGGTCAAAAATTTGCTATGCATGCTAACTAAGAAAACAAACAGGAATCAATTTCTAAATCTAAAGATGTTATTTCCATCACTAAGTTTTCAAAAGCTTACATTGGATTTGTTTTTGGCAAATAAAATTGAAGTATTTTCTGTATTTGCTAAATCTTGTAAAAGTGTTTCAAATGAAAAAGGTTTCCAAACTGTGAAGATAAGAGTTCAAGGCACAGTGTTGAAAACTAAAATCCTGATAAAGTTTATACAGAAAATAATATTAAATCCAATTATTTCAGCACCAAGGACACCATAAGTAAAATAGTGTTAATGGAACTCTTGAAGAAATGAAAAAGACAATGGTGTATGATAGTCTACTTAATTGTTAAAAGCTATCATCACTGCTTGTCATACATATGATTTCTATTATATCTCTTTTTGATTAAAACTCCTTTTGATCTTCTGAAAAATAGAAAATAAACTATTACATATCTTTCATATTTTTCAGTCGTACATGTTATGCTTGATATGTTCTTATGAAAATAATGCCAAATCTGATAGAGATATGTCTATCCTTGGATATCATTCATCAAGCAATGCATATAGAATATTCAATGAAAAGATTTTAGTTGCAGAAATATCAAGTCATTTTATTCTTTATGAGACTAATGATTTATTATCAAGATACTAAAATCAAATTATATATATATGGTTAATCTTTTACATATAACAATATGAAAATATGTTAATAATTAGAACCAAATTGAGTTTTTCAGAAATGCACTTTGAAGAAAAATTGATGACTACTAAAAGACTAAATCAAGAAAAGATGAAATAGATCTTGATGAAATTCTTGCATGATTAGAAGTAAAGATCACCATTATCATTTGCTTGCTTTATGAGCTTTATATTCTATCAAATGAGTGTGTAGAATGGACTCCTATGTGCTTACTTTATTAAAGAAGATATATGTTAAATAACCACCATATTTGAAAACACTCATTACAAATATGATAAAGCAATATATGATTTGAAACAAGCATCAAAAGCATGATATAAAGCTTAAGCAACCTTTTTGATAGAAAGTAATAGTGATAAATCTATGCATCAAAAGAAGAATTTGTGATATCTTACTTGCTCAAAGTATACATTGATGATATCATTTTTGGTTCTACTAATGAAGATTTATATGAAGATTTTACTAAGCTCATGCAAGGTGAGTTTGAAATATGTATGATGAATGAATTAACATTTTCTCTCAAACTCCAAATTAAGCCAAACAAGAAAGGAAATCTTCATTGACCAAAGTTAGTCCACAAGACAACTCTTATAGAAGATTGGCATGAAGAAGGTATGTCTATGACCCATCTTGTAGAATTTGAAAAGGATGAGCAAAGTAGATCTATTGTTTTAAAGCTGTATTGAAGCATGA
The DNA here is from genome assembly GCF_009389715.1 of Phoenix dactylifera. Lineage (NCBI taxonomy): Eukaryota > Viridiplantae > Streptophyta > Magnoliopsida > Arecales > Arecaceae > Phoenix > Phoenix dactylifera. Next base: position 19,025 of record NW_024068049.1, on the reverse strand, counting down.
TAGAATAATTATTTTATCATACAGCTAGTAGACCAGATTGTATGCTCATTATGTGACCTTGTGAAAGACTTCATTCTAACTTTAATGAATCGTATTTTATTGATAACAAATAAATCATAATCTGAAACAACTGTTTATGATAAGTTGATTAAAATCTAGCTAGCGTGTCTTATTGATAATTATCTTAAGCAAATAAATTCTAAACTAAATTGATTTTGAAAATAAGAAATTGATTTAACCTTGATAAATCTTCCTATTGCCTCATATGCTTGTCCTTGAACCATCTTGGTTAATGAAACTATTTCTTTAGTTCAAGTGATATGTGCTTGCTTATATTTAGGCAATCTCTTGAGTAAAGTGACTCAATATTCAACTATTGTCATATCTTATATTGAGTCATCTAGTTAAAAAATATGTTGGATATGGTTTGTATCTTGAAGAAACTAATGACTTTCTTTTCACAGAAAGAGAAAGGAGTTTTGTTAATAATGCAGGATCCTTGAGCAAGAAAATGAGCAGATTTCAACTTGAAGGACACCTCCACATAAGATCAATAAACATTCACATGCAAACAGAGAGAGGACTTCTTCAGCCAAAAGTTGATACATAAGAAATCTAGTAGGTATTTGACTTGAAGAATGCAGAATGATCGGTAATTCTAGATATCTCTCTCATAAATTAGCTAAGCAAAGTCAAAACTTAAATCTTATTGTGGCATGATTTAAAATCTTTAAATATTAATTTCTAGATATCATGTCTATATAGCATTAATTGACTTATGCTTTTAGAAATTGTTTCATGGTTTGCTCAAACTAAAATAATCTTCTTTGCCTATATCATAACCATGAAATACACAAGTTAAATGCTTAAAATTTTGATTTAAAATAACTTGTGAGAAGTTATGAATCCTGAGCACAATAAAAAGTTGTTTGCATGATATACACCTATATGATACATAAGATTATTTATTTATTCTACTCTTCCATGTAAATTACTTGAGAATAACAAAAAGAGAGAGGAGATAAAGAAAAGAAAATGGATATTATTCAAGAGAAGTAAAATCTAAGTAAAGGCAAATACTCCAATCTTAAGGAAAGCAAAACAAGCATAATATATTCGGACACATTTGTGAGACTTGTGTGAGCATTCTTCTTGGAAGGGATAAAATCCGTAATTAATTATACTTAAACAGGAAGAGTTTGAAATAACATTTTAACATTTCTATATTGCTCATCATAGGGATGGTGCCAATGGGGGGCTAGTGGTAGTACCCGGCACTATTTGACCCAACTATTCGGTGTAGGGTATATTAGGGACGGCACAAGAGGGAGGCTAGTGGTAGTACCTCGTGCCCCTTCCAACTCCACCGGATAGGGAGCAAATAGAGTATAGAGCATAAGAAAGTAAAAACAAAAAACAATAACAAAATGTTCGTTAATTGATTAAGAAAAGAAATTCAAAAAAAAAAATGAATGACAAAGTAAATGAAAGTATATAAGAAGAATCAAGTCAAGTTTTAGTCACTTGGAAACACACCTTAAGGATGAAATCAGTGCAAGATTATATTTAAATAGGGGGAGTTTATTTAAGAATTGATCCTTGACATGCTCACTCTTAATATTTTAATGCAGGACTTAACACATAATATATTTTGCATGTGGCATGATGTCTTGTATTATGGGTTCTCAATATTTTGTGATGCTCCATACTTGGACAATTTGATTGAATGTTTGAAATACTACATAAAATTTTTGTTTGGTATTATTGAAAAGAAAATTCAGATTTGTCATTCACAATCATCGTTAAAATCTGATAGTTGAATAAATCTGTAAAAAGGAGAAGAGAAGTATATCTCTATATAGGCAAAATGAATTGAGTTTGTTTTATCCTTCAACTAGCCTAACCTTGGTATATAATGTTCTAATTTATACCAAAACTCAACATAAATACAAATATTCTGAATATGCTCTTATATGTTTGAAATATGTGTTTTCAATCGTAATGATTTAAGATGAGCTACAATGAACAAGATACATATCTCAAATTATAATTTTGAAAGCCTTCTTGGAAATTCTTATGATAATTCAGAATCTGATTTTGTATAAAAGCTTAAACTTAACTTAAAAATGCTTATATCGTTACATCTTTGTAACCTTAGTTATATGCTTCAATGATCACGTCATTCAGGAGAATAACTCATATGATTTCTAAATGAAAATTTTAATATAAGAAAAACAGAATTAATTTTGACGTCTTGGTTGATTGTCTCGATACGCATCTGAAACATATCTTTTCTTATCCTTAAGATGTACTAATATTGGTCCTAAATGATGTGTCTTTCAATGATCTTAATTGCAAACAAATATTTTAAATATATAATTTTATTTTGATATTAAAAAGATTTATTGTGCTTCATGTATACATTGCTGAAAAACTATGATTAAGAAATTGAGTTCTATAACTATATATACTTCAATGATCATCTATATGTTTTTCTCTCTCCTACATTATTAAAGACTTCCATCAAAATATATATATATATATTATTAAAAGAGTGAATGATCTTAAGTCTAGAAACATTTCAGCTCACTCAAATGATTCTTAAAAGAAAGAAAATGTAAATGCTTTTGAAAGAATTTGAGCTTCAAATGAATCATTTTCTGATTAATATTTCAGTACATTTTCTCAAAAATTAAGAGAAAGCATAACTTGTTCTTGAAAGATTAAAAAGAGTGATTGCTATAAATTTTGAATAATTCTAGATCACTCTACATTCTCGATATCATAGAATTTCAGTTTTATTCACACTTGTCATTACAATCTGAAATTCAACAAAAAGAAAAGAATGACTTAAAGAGGAATGCATCTTTTGAGGGGGAGCTTTAGATATTCAGTATCTTATCCTAAAAATTACTTTAATTTGATGCATACCTTGATTTTATGGATTGATTTTGAGTGAACCTCCTTATATTGCAAGACTTGCTTTAATTATAAGTTTATACCTTGAGATGAGTTCTATAAAGGTTGTCTTATCTCAAACCTTGAGTCTTATGAAAATAAGCTGAAACTTATAGAAATATATTTTTTGAGATTGATAATTTTATTGAACATTATCTTCAAATTCTAAACTCTTAAATGGAATGATCAATTGAGGGGGAGAAAGAAAATTTCAGAAGGAGAGGTCTTATGGAACTTAATCGCATAAATCTATAACTAAAGGAGAGAGAAAGAATACTAAATGAAAAGTGATCCTAATACTCTCCAATATGTATCATCTGAAATTTAAATCTGAAAATCTTTATGATACACCTTGAGGCTTGTTATTTGGTTAATATATCTTATGCATAAATTATAAACCAAATTGCAACTCAAACAGTTGTTCTTAAGAGCCTCTAACTTAATGAAAAAGGGGAAGAATAATGTATTGAATTTTCTTGAGTATCTCTTAGAAAATCTATTTTGGAAATTCAGTAATGAGTCCCTAATTGGCTTGTCCTTTAGAACTTCAATTTTGTGCCAATTCATTATTATATGTACCAAAATGTGCTTCTTCTTAAAGGAATAAATTCTTTAAAAGAGCTTTAAAAGAACCTTCAAAGCTTTGAATTTTATGCATATTCTAAGATATATCATAAATTGCATGAATTCATGTTTTAGTATTTATTCCACAATATTTTTACACCATAAAAAAAAAAAAACTTTGCCAATCATACTTAATATATTGCTCTTATACTCTGAAAATTAGTTAAATTGCTCTAATGTTGCTAAAATACTTAATATATTGGGCAAAAGATCTTAAATGAACAAGCTTTCATATTTATTATTAAAGAATGGTTAGATTTTTATTCGTGCTTTCTTTGAATATCATTCTTGGTACTTCTTGAATTAACTTGAGAAAGATTCCACCTACACTTGATTTGAAAACTATCTTTGGAACCACATTCGATGTGTTCTCACTATAATTGGCTCTGATCTATGCTCATTAATCTTTTTCTAACATTATTGCCTTGAGTTATATGATTCATATTCTTGCAATAATTTGACATACAAATCAGAGTACAAAAAGAAAAAGAAATATTTGAGTATTCTTATCTTTGTGCTTAATGTTTCATTATCTTGCAACCTTTTTAATGTTGTCAAAAAGGGGGAGAAATATCTAAGTATATGCTCATAATGCTTTATGTTTTGAATTGAATACAAATCAGCTTAAATTGAAATATGTTGATTGTGTTACGCTGATTAAATCTAAAGCATTATCATGAAGTATGTTTTAAATATATATGTTTTCTACTTCATGCAACTTAGCTATACATTAGTCCTAGAACACAATATATTTTATATTGCACATACTACAAGTTTTGTCATCATCAAAAAGGGGAAGACTGATGACCCAAAGATTGAGTTAAAGATTAATTTTGATGATCACAAAACCTTGAAGTATAATTACTAATATTTGTGTTGCAAGAAGAAAAGATAAATTATTTTGCAAGGAACATAGCAAGTTGGAAAAATACAAGAAGGCCTCAAAAGCTCTCAAGAAAAGTTAGAAGAAAGCTACAATTTAATGGCCCAAGTTTCAAGTTCAAAGGATTTAAGTTGGAGGAGCAAATTCAAAGAAAGATTCAAAAAAATAGTCCTCGAGTCGACTCCGGGAAGTTTAGAGTCGACTCTGGCACTCTAGAGTTTCAAGAAACAGTGCTCGAGTTGACTCCGGCACTCTACGAGTCGACTCCGACTGAGAACAAACAAAAAGACAGAAAGTTGATTTTCAGCGCTACAGTGATCTCGAGCCAACTCCAACTTCAGCGCTACAGTGCGGAGCCGACTCCCAGCTACAGTGTCGGCAGACTACTATTCACAGATCGACTCCTGTTTCAGCCGAGTCGACTCCTACTTCAGCCGAGTTGACTCGAGCACGCTGGGAGGCATAACGGCTAGTTTTTTCTTGATTCCAACGGCTCTATTTTTGTCTCTAACGGCTAGATTTTTGTTCTCACTCCCTCTAAAGCTATAAAATCAAGGGGAGAGCAAGGGGAGAGGGTATGGAAGTGGGAAAGAATATTTAGGAAAGAGATTTCAAAGAGATTACAAGGAAAATCTCCCATAAGCACAAAAGGGCCATTCAAAGTAAAATAGAGAGAAGAAGAGCATCCAAGTGAATCCCAAAGCTTCCTCTCCATCCGTGTGCTGCCTCGGTGATCCTCTACTTCGTGCCAAATCAGAAGAGGGTCAAGTAAAGAAGAAGCCGAGCTCCTTCATCCTCAAAACTCATTTGAGAGCTTCTCTTTACTCTATTTGTTTATATTTGCAATATTTGCTTAGTTAAGAAGCTTGTATTTGCCTTAAATTCTTAGTCTAATATCTTGTAACTTGATTCAATCAAGGGATTGAATCAAGAGGTTAAGATTTGTTGGTGAGCCAAAGGAAAAACCAACGGTGTTAAGGTTTGTTGGTGAGCCAAAGGAAAAACCAACGTTGTAAGGTTGTGGTTGGTGAGTCTTTGGAAAAACCAACTGGGTTGATTGTGAACCCGGAAAACAATCGTTGTAAGGTTGTGGTTGGTGAGCCTTTAGGAAAACCAACTGGGTTGATTGTGGAACCCGGAAAACAATCGTTGTAAGGTTTGTGGTTGGTGAGCCTTTAGGAAAACCAACTTGGTTGGATTGTGAGCCCGTGAAAACAATCGGTTGGTTCTAGTCCGGTGACGCCTGTGAAAACCGATCGAGTTCGTTGTGATCTCGCAAAAACAACAAGTTGGGTTGTGAGCTTGTAAAACAACCGGCTGTAATCTGAGGAATTATAGTGAAATTCTCAAGAGGTCTTTGGGGAGTGGATGTAGGTGCTGGGATGCACCGAACCACTATACTTTGTTGTGTTTGTGATGCTCTTTGTTATCTAACTTCCTCACTCACTTACTTACTTAGATACTATTGCTTGCTTAACTCTTCTCCCGTGCATCTTTAGTTGCAAGCATATTCAATTTACTTAATCAAGTTCTCATTCAATATAACAGCATTAAGACTCATTGTATTGAATTGCCATACTTGGGCAAACTTAGACTAATCTTTTATTGAGTCCGCTGCTTAATAGTTGATTAGATTAGAAGCATACTCTTGCTAAGTTTAAAATTCCACTATGCATCCATACAACTTAGCTTAATTAACTCTAAAATATTAGAAGTAGTTGAAAAGTTTTTAAAAGACCCAATTCACCCCCCCCTCTTGGGTTGTCACCTTGGGCAACAGAGGTCCTTACGAACTCAGTCTTATAAATCACATAGGATCTCTCCTTATCTATCAAGGTCGAATAGATTCCTTATAGGTGCATACCCTACTCCTACAGTGAACCTACTGCAGCCAATCTACACTGCATGGACCCATATGGCTAGAGACCATGTATGTGTGCAGTCAAACTACAATAACCTCACTGTGAGTGGCCGAAGCACCGCAGGTCAAAGGACCAGTCACACTACTGCAACATCAAGCAAGTCACTGACGAGTGGATAGACATCCAAGTGACTTCTTGTATTGGTCACGCTCAGTACCCTTGTTCTTAACAAGCACCTGCACTATTACTTCAGTGTCGCCACACTGTGGACTCGAGTCTCGTCCCATCCATAAGGAAAGTAATGTGTGCACTGATCTCATCGGATCGATCACCGCCCTCGTGATGATCCATCGATCAGGAGCATTCAGAAATTAATCACCAATGATGCATGGCTCAAATTCTTAACTCTTAAGAATATGCATCATCATCTTATTAATTCTTGGACGATTCATAGACACATAAAAATATGAATGAAAAAGATGCCTTTTATTTATTCAATAATAATAAAGTCAAATACAAATTATGTCCCAGAATTAATAATGTGTCAGCCAAAAATTGGCTTCTAGGGCATACATCTAACAATCTCCCACTTGGCACTAAAGCCAATCAGTCATATATCTTAGTCCCATCTTCTCAAGGTGGGCTTCAGTCTTTTGCTGACTTAGCTGTTTAGTGAATGGGTCTGCCACGTTGTCTGCGGAGTCTACTCTCCTGCACTTCGACATACTTCTTCTCAACATAGTCCGCGTATGAGATGGAAGCGCCGCTCTATATGCTTGGACTTCTGATGAGACTTGGCTCCTTAGCAAGAGCTATGGCGCCATTATTATCGCAGTAGAGTGTTATGGCATCTGATGACATTACATCTAATTCTGCAATAAATTTCTTGGACCAGAAGCCTTCCTTAGCAGCTTCAGAAGCGGCGATGTATTCAACTTCCCATAGTAGAATCAGCAATGATCGGTTGTTTAGAACTCTTCCAATTCACCGTACCACCATTGCACAAGAACACATATCCAGATGTTGACTTCCTATCATCGACATCAGTCATGAAGTCTGAATCTGTGTATCCTTCTACCTTCAACTCTGATGATCCTCCAAAGACCAAGAATAAATCTTTAGTTCTTCTCAAGTACTTAAGAATATTCTTCACAGCTGTCCAGTGTTCTTCACCTGGATTTGACTGATATCTGCTTGTGACACTCACAGCAAGAGCTATATCAGGTCGTGTACATAGCATGGCATACATGAGGCTCCCTATTGCTGATGCATAGGGAATCTTGCTCATGCGTTGAATCTCTTCAGATGTGTTGGGGCACATCTTCTTGGAGAGATAAATTCCATGCCTAAGGGGTAAGAGACCCCTTTTGGAGTTTTCCATGCTGAACCTTTTCAGCACTTCCTCTATATATATTTTCTATGATAGGCCAAGCATTCTTTTAGATCTATCTCTATAGACCTTTATTCCCAAAATATAGGATGCTTCCCCAAGGTCTTTCATGGAGAACTCTTTTGACAACCAAACCTTGACCGAGGTTAGCATGGGAATATCATTCCCTATCAGGAGGATGTCGTCCACGTATAGTACGAGAAATACGACAGCGCTCCCACTAACCTTTTTGTAAACACACGGTTCCTCTTCATTTTTGATGAAATCAAACGTTTTGATTGCATCATCAAAATGAGTGTTCCAACTCCGAGATGCTTGTTTTAGTCCATAAATGGACCTTTGCAGCTTGCAGACTTTGTGATCTCCATCACTGGAAGTGAAACCCAGAGGCTGTTCCATATAGATATCTTCTTCAAGATATCCATTTAGGAAAGCAGTTTTTACATCCATCTTCCAGATTTCATAATCATGAAATGCTGCAATGGCAAGCAATGTTCGGATGGATTTCAGCATGGCTACAGGTGAAAAGGTCTCCTGATAGTCAATGCCTTCGCGTTGACTATACCCTTTCGCCACCAGCCTTGCTTTATAGGTCTCTACCTTTCCATCCGAACCTATCTTCCTTTTGTAGATCCATTTACATCAAATAGGTACAATACCTTCTGGTGGATCTACTAAGGTCCATACTTGGTTGGAATGCATGGAGTCTAATTCTGACTTCATAGCTTCCAACCATTTCTCAGAATCGATATCAGATATCGCCTCGTTGTAGGTTTTGGGATCCTGTATGTGATCCCTATCTCCCACTAGGAACATTTTCTCGATATCCTCTTCTAGTACACCTAAGTATCTATCGGGAGGATGGGAGACCCTACTAGATCTGCGAGGTGGTTGAGGGACATCGTGTACTGGCTCTGTATTAATGGGTTCGATAGGATCCATGACTCGTTGCTTTTCAGAGACTTTCTCTTCAAGCTCAATTTTTCCTTCCACTGCCTCTATCAAGGAACTGGTTTTCCAAGAAGATGGCATGACGGCTCACAAACACATTGTGCTCCTCTGAGACGTAAAAATTGTATCCTAATGACTCTTTAGGATATCCTATAAAAGAGCACTTATGGTCCTAGCCTCTAGTTTGTCCGCCTGTAATCTTTTGACGTGGGCTGGACATCCCAAATCTTGAGATGACCAAGACTTGGTTTCTTACCATGCCATATCTCATACGATGTGGTAGGAACGGATTTAGAGGGAACTCTATTAAGTAGATATACTGCGGTAAGTAAGGCATCTCTCCAAAGAAACATCGGTAAATCAGTGAAGCTCATCATGGACCGGACCATATCTAATAGAGTCTGATTTCTCCTCTCTGACACCCCCGTTGAGTTGAGGTGTACCCGAAGGAGTCCATTGTGAGACTATGCCATTGTCTTTGAGATAGTCCCAGAATTCTCCACTAAGGTATTCTCCTCCTCAATCTGATCGAAGAGCCTTAAGGGTTTTTCCAGTTTGTTTTTCTACTTCATTTTTGAACTCTTTGAACTTTTCGAAAGATTCAGATTTGTGTCTCATAAGATACACATACCCATACCGTGAATAATCATCGGTAAAGGTAATGAAGTACGAATAACGTCCCTGGCTAGTACATCGAATAGGCCACATACATCTGTATGTACCAGGGTAAGTATTTTCAGTGGTCCTCTCCCCATGTCCTACAAAGGACAATCTGGCCATTTTCCTTGAAGACAGGACTCGCAAACTGGATATGACTCGGAAGTCAATGAGCCGAGAAGCCCATTTTTATCCATTTTGTTCATTCTGTCTCTCCAATATGGCCAAGCCTGAGGTGCCACAAATATTTTTGGTTTATCTCATCCCTGGATCTTTTGGATCCTTTTGGCACTCACTTCTTGCTCAGACACATTCATAGATACATCCATATGCAAATGATAGAGACTGTCAATCATAAAACCACGTGCGACTATTTTATTTCTTAAATAAATAGAACAGCAGTCTTTATCAAATGTAAAAATATGACCTTCCTATGCTAGACATGAAACAGAAATCAAATTTCTGCTAGCAGCAGGTACATAATAGCAGTCTCTAAGTAATAAACTAAAACCAGACGGTAGTCGTAGATGGTAGGTGCCCACAGCCACAGCAGCAAATTTTGCCCCGTTGTCTATCCGAAGGGTTACTGCACCTTCCGCCAGCCTTCTACTTTTCTTTAGACCCTGCATGGTAGTGCATAGATGAGCAGTAGAACCAGAATCTATAACCCAACTAGAAGTAGAAGAAACCGTTAGATTAGTTTCAATTATGAGCAAGTCTATATCTTCTGAAGATGTGTCACCTTTCTTGTTCTTCAGGCTCTCGAGGTATGAAGGACAGTTCCTCTTCCAGTGGCCGTCGACATTGCAGTGGAAAACATTTTCCTTTGTCATTGGCCTTTTTCTTTTGAACTTCCTTCTTTGGCTTCTTGTCTTTCTTCTGCTTCTTTCGCAGGCTTCTTTTTCTTCCAAGCAGACTTTCTCTTGGAACCAGAAGTCAACTCAGCAGCAAGAACATTGCCCCTTGAACTTTTCAAGGCTCCCTCAGCAGTTACCAACATATTTATCAGTTCAGTCTTAGTGCATTCAATCTTATTCATGTAGTAGTTTACTATAAACAGACCAAATGAATCAGGAAGGGATTGAAGGATCAGATCAACTTGCAATTCCTTGTGCATGTTCATACCGAGCTTCTCAAGCTCCTCAAGGTCCTTGATCATAGTCAGACCGTGATCATGGACGGACTGCCCCTCGCGCATCTTTGTTTTGAAGAGCCTCTTGGACACTTCAAAACGAGCTGTGCGACTCTGCTCACCATACAACTCTTGCAGGTGTGCCAGTATGTCCCTAGCAGTCTCATATTCTCATGCTGGCATTGGAGTTCATTGGTCATGGATGCCATCATATAGCATTTGACTCTAATGTTATCATCCATCCACTTTTGATGCATCTCATGCTGAACATCAGTAGCACGTGTTGGTAGTGTGGGGATATCTGAATCGAGTATGTAGCTTATTTTCTCACAGTTCAAAATAATTTTGAGGTTTCTTAGCCAGTCCTTGTAGTTGGTTCCAGTCAATTTGTTGGTCCTCAAGAATACGGGTCAAAGGGTTTGAGGCTGACATTATGATCTGCAGAGAGTAAAGATTCTAGTTAGACTTTTGTACATGATCCTTAATCTGTTCTAAGGTCTTTTAGAACAAATATAACTTCCACTATTTTCCTCGAATTCCTCACACTCCCCTGGTAGGAAAACGGAAATCCTACACGACTAGAGTTTCTAGTGGGTACTGCGGTTCCCACCGATTTACATGCCACCCTCACCTAACAGTTATTGATGACACATAAATTGATGAATGTACAACTGATGAGAATACAAAATGTCATATTTTTCTTTCTTAATGTTTAGTCTTGTATACTTATTTTGTGCCTAAATGTACTCATTATTCTTATATTTTGATTTAGGATGCAAATGGAAGCGTTAAGTACAAAACGAAGCTAATTGGATGATTTTGGACAGTTTCAATATTACTCTCGTAATCTAAGCATAACTTTCTCCATCCGAGCTCTGATTGAGATGATTTAAGATGCTGTGGAATGCCAAGAAACGCTCTACAACTTTCATGTTTTGAGTTTTGATAGATACTGACTTTATCAAGGTCAAAATTGGTCTCGAAGTTGCTGCACGTCCTTAGCCTGCAATACGTGGATTTGACTCGGTCATTTTCAGAAGTTTCCAGATTTGATGCACGAAAATTCCA